>NW_026112106.1:147500-223853 GCF_024679095.1 Eriocheir sinensis
GAATGGATAGCAAGACGGCGTCGCGTTCAGGAGGACGCTAGTTCAATCCCCGACCGGTGCCACCAAGTTGGGATTTTTCCGCCTCCGCCGAGTGGCTTAAAACTGCCCACATGCTGTCCAGAAGACCACCTATCAACCCGGACCCTATGTTCTAGGATCAAAGATGAGCTCCGGGAGGGCAGCATGAGCCAACGCAAGATGGCGCCACTATAAACACTCGCCTGCGCCAGAACGGGCTGGGCCGACCATCAGGACCCACCGGGACGAAGCCTTGGACCGACCATCAGAACCCACCGGGAAGAAGCCTACCGGCGCAATAGGCCAAGACGTGAAAAAAAAAGGATAGAATTTCATCCACAGTCAATCAAACACACACACACACACACACACACACACACACACACACACACACACACACACACACACACACACACACACACACACACACACACACACACACACACACACACACACACACACACGCGCGCACACACATACACACACACACACACACCATCTCCCTCACGGGTATAAATTTAATAAACACAAAACAAAACCACTTAAAAATAATTTACTTCCAAACGTCCTTAATTAATTATACGAACACACACGCACGCACACCCACACACAAAAAGTAAAAAGCGGAGGGAATGACAAACTAAGGTACGCAGGCAAAACATAGACAAATAAATAAATACATTTAGGCAAAATATATAAATAAATAATAAAACAAAAATATAACCCAGAATGTCCTCCAAATGTTTACAAATGTATTCATACTCTGCCCCCCCCCCCCAACACACACACAGAAAACCCCCCCCTGAGCGTTCACACACACACACACACACACACACACACACACACACACACACACACACACGCGCGGTTTAACAACTTCGTAAAGTTAAATCGTTTGGATTGCAAATACTGATGTGTGTGTGTGTGTGTGTGTGTGTGTGTGTGTGTGTGTGTGTGTGTGTGTGTGTGTGTGTGTGTGTGTGTGTGTGTGTGTGTGTGTGTGTGTGTGTGTGTGTGTGTGTGTGTGTGTGTGTGTTTTTGAGTTTGTGTGTGTGTGTGTGTGTCATTTCTATTTCTTTCATTTCGTTCTTCTTTCTTGTGTTCCGTTGTTTTTTATTTCGGTTTCTCTCCTCTCTATATTCCACTTTTTTTCCTTTACTCTTCTCTCCTGTTTTTTTCATTCATGCTTTCTATCCTTCTCTCATCTTCAGTTTCTTCTCATTCTTATTTTTTATTCAATTTCTTGTGATCACTTTTTTCATTCTCCTCCTTCTTTTTTCGTACCCTCCGTCTCTCATTTTTCCTTATATCTATTTTTTTCCTTATTACGTTGGTGGCGTTGTTCTCTCTCTCTCTCTCTCTCTCTCTCTCTCTCTCTCTCTCTCTCTCTCTCTCTCTCTCTCTCTCTCTCTCTCTCTCTCTCTCTCTCTCTCTCTCTCTCTCTCTCTCTCTCTCTCTCTCTCTCTTCCCATTCTCCTTTATTTAAGCAGAACCCATTTTCTTAATTTCCTTCGCTCCTTCATTCTTTCCTCCTTTTTTTTTATCTTATTTATTACTTCCTTCTCTCAATGTTATTCCTTCCTCCTCAATTTCTTTCATCGGCTCCTTCTCTTTGATCTCTTTTTGTTCCTCATCTTTTTTTTTCTTTTATTTCACCTCATCAATACCAACAGCTCTATTACCATTTCCTCCTCCTCCTCCTCCTCCTCCTCCTTTTCCTCCTTATTTCCTCATAAGTGAGTGTCCGAAAAAGTTAATTATGACATCAATAAACAAACATTTTAGGAATGACAACGAAAATAAATGGAAATAATCGGTGACATTGGAGGTATTGATGGCAGAAGGAATTTATGAGTGATATGACAGCGAAATGGAACGTCTTGGTGTCTGAAAGTTACGTTCAATGTATTTTTTTTCCAGCAAAGGAGGCAGATCAAGAGCTTAAAAAAAAGAACATAATGAAAAAAAGCCCGATACTTACTGCCCCTAAAAAGATCGGAGAGAAGTGGCCGAAAGAAAGATCAATTTCGGGAGGAGAGGTGTCCTGATACCCTCCTCTTGAAAGAGTTCAAGTCGTAGGCAGGAGGAAATACAGATGAAGGAAGATTGTTCCAGAGTTTACCAGCGTGAGGGATGAAAGAGTGAAGATGCTGGTTAACCCTTGCATAAAGGGCTTGGACAGTATAGGGATGAGCATGAGTAGAAAGTCGTGTGCAGCGGGGCCGTGGGAGTGGGGGAGGCACACAGTTAGCAAGTTCAGAAGAGCAGTCAGCGTGAAAATATCGATAGAAGATAGAAAGAGAGGAAACATCGTGACGGAATTTAAGAGGTAGAAGACTATCAGTAAGAGGAGGAGAAGTGATGAGACAAAGAGCCTTAGACTCCACTCTGTCCAGAAGAGCTGTGTGAGTTGAGCCCCCCCACACATGAGATGCATACTCCATATGAGGGCGGACAAGGCCCATGTATATGGATAGCAACAGCGCGGGGGAGAAGAACCGGCGGAGACGATACAGAGCGCCCAACCTCGAGAAAGCTGATTTAGTGAGAGAGGAGATGTGAAGTTTCCAGTTAAGATTTTGAGTCAAGGATAGACCGAGGATGTTTAGTGTTGAAGAAGGTGACAGCTGAGTGTTGTCGAGGAATAGGGGATAGGTGTTTGGAAGATTGTGTCGAGTTGATAGGTGGAGAAATTGAGTTTTTGAGGCATTGAAGGACACAAGGTTCTTTTTACCCCAATCAGAAATGATAGCAAGGTCTGAGGTTAAGCGTTCTGCAGCCTCCATGGAAAGATCATTGATGGATAACGGGAAGAGGGTGGGTGATACGACAAAGGCTTGTGGAACACCAATGATAATAGGTTTAGGGGAAGAACAGTTACAGCTACCACCGCAGAGACAGAACGGCCGGATAGGAAACTCTAGATAAAGGAACAGAGAGAAGGATAAAATGGAAACCTCTCTCTCTGTCTCTCTTAGCTTAGTGGTAGGAAGCAGAGAGTGCTAATCAATGATAAACAATCTGAATGGGGCAGTGTTACGAGTGGCGTCCCACAAGGGACGGTGCTGGGTCCTCTGCTTTTTATTATTTACATCAATGACTTGGACACAGGAGTTAGTAGTGATGTCAGCAAGTTCGCAGATGATACCAAGATCGGTAGAATAATCCAATCAGACAGGGACTCTAGCGTTCTCCAGGATGAGCTTGACAGATTATATGACAGGGCGGGGAAGTGGCAGATGGAATTCAATGTCAGGAAGTGTAGCATTCTGAGTGTAGGTAGGAGTAACCCCTCACACAATTACTCCTTAAATGGCACTCCCCTAAGCAGGTCTGGGCGTGAGAGAGACTTTGGAGTCCTAGTGAGCGCTGACCTCCGTCCTAGGGCTCAATGCATTCAGGCTAAAAATCGGGCAAACAGAGTACTTTGTTTCATCTCAAGGAGCGTAAGCAATAGGAGCGCTTAAGTCATCCTAAAACTTTACTTAGCACTAGTTAGATCTCTTCTCGATTATGCAGCTCAGTTCTGGTCCCCCTACTATAGAATGGATATCAAGATGTTAGAATCTGTACAGAGGAGGATGACAAAGATGATTCAGGGGGTGAGAAACTTGCCTTATGAAGACAGGCTGATGCATTTAAATCTACACGCTATAGAAAGGCGAAGGTTGCGAGGAGACTTGATCGAAGTCTATAAATGGAAGAAGGGACTTAATAAAGGGGATGTCAATAAGATTTTGATAGTAAAAGAGCCAGGTAGGACGCGTAGCAATGGTTTAAAGTTAGACAAATTCAGATTTAACAAAGACAAAGGCAAGAATTGGTTCACCAATAGAGTGGTGGACGAATGGAACAGTCATGGGAGCCATGTTGTGGGTGCCAATACCATAAATACATTCAAGAAGAGGTTAGATAAAGCCATGGATGGTGAGGTAAGGTGGGGTTGAGTGTACAGGAGCTGCCTTGTATAGGCCAACCGGTCTCTTGCCGACTCCTTACGTTCTTATGTTCTCTCTCTCTCTCTCTCTCTCTCTCTCTCTCTCTCTCTCTCTCTCTCTCTCTCTCTCTCTCTCTCTCTCTCTCTCTCTCTCTCTCTCTCTCTCTCTCTCTCTCTCTCTCTCTCTCTCTCTCTCTCTCTCTCTCTCTCTCTCTCTCTCTCTCTCTCTCTCTCTCTCTCTCTCTCTCTCTCTCTCTCTCTCTCTCTCTCTCTCTCTCTCTCTCTCTCTCTCTCTCTCTCTCTCTCTCTCTCTCTCTCTCTCTCTCATCCATAAATATATAAATGAAATCTGACTGGAATATAAAAATAGTTTATACTTTACTATCAAGACTATTGAAAATCACACACACACACACACACACACACACACACACACACACACACACACACACACACACACACACACACACACACACACACACAAAAACCCACACGCCCACACACACACACACACACACACAAAATCACAGTCCATCGTGGCCGATGACGACATTCGATGTCCCCCAGTGTGATCTCGAATGATTTCATGAATGAGTGATAAGGATTTAACGAGAACTTCTCTCTTCAGGGTTGTTGCTGAAGTTGTCGTCTTCGGTGCGCATTTGTGTGGCTCAGAAAGCCTATGCGTGATTTGCACACCTTGCCACACGTTTCACATGTTAATTCAGGGTCTGGAGCTGCAGCAGCATCTTGCCTGGCGTGACGCTGCTGTCTCTTCCAGGTGCGGTGCGTTCTCCAGGCCTCCTCCAGTATGTCAACTCCGTTTTTTGTTTTTGTTCTCCATTGTGACCGATCAGCTGCTAAGGCATCGAGTGCCCCAGGGTTTATGTTACAACTCTTCAGTGTGGTTTTTACTTGGCCCTTGTACCTTTTCTTAGGACCACCTGGTCTCCTTGGGCAATTTTGTAGCTGGCCATACAGTACATGTTTAGGAAGCCGGTCTTCTGGCATTCTTATGACGTGGCCAAGCCACCGCAACTGCCTCCGTGCCAACATGGCCTCATTTTTTTTTTTTTTTTACATTGTGGCCTATTGCGCCGGTAGGCTTCTTCCCGGTGGGTCCTGATGGTCGGCCCAGCCCGTTCTGGCGCAGGCGAGTGTTTATAATGGCGCCATCTTGCATTGGCTCATGCTGCCCTCCCGGAGCTCATCTTTGATCCTAGAATCTAGAGTCCGGGTTGATAGGTGGTCTTCTGGACAGCATGTGGGTAGTTTTAAGCCACTCGGCGGCGGCTGAAAAATCCCAGCTTGGTGGCACCGGGCGGGGATTGAACTCGCGTCCTCCTGAACACGGGGCCGTTACTCTGACGACTCAGCCACCGTCTCCCCAATGCTTGTAGTATTTGTCCTGTCATGGATCTCCGTGTGTGGAATGCGGTCTCTCCAGGTGAGGCCCAGTATCTTCTGCAAGCACGAGACATGAAAGCGTTGTAATTGCTTCAGGTGGCACTGATAGTATGTCCAAGTCTCTGCACCATACAGAAGAGTGGAGATACATACTGCTTCATAAACTTTAATTTTAGTTTCTAGTTTTAGAGTAATTGAGTCGGATCAGGACGCTAGTATTCTTCAAGGTGAACTCAACAGGTTGTATGGCTGGGCGGATAAATGGCAGATGGAGTTCAATGCAGGGAAGTGCAGTATTCTGAGTGTAGGTAGGAACAACCCCTCACATAACTATTGCTTAAATGACACTCTCATAAGTAGGTCTGGGTGCGAGAGGGATTTAGGGGTCTTAGTGAGCTCTGATCTCCGTCCAAGGGCACAATGCATTCAAGGCGGTGGCTGAGTCGTCAAAGTAACGGCCTCGTGTTCAGGAGGACGCGAGTTCAATCCCCGCCGGTGCCAAGTTGGGATTTTTCAGCCGCCGAGTGTGAAAAACTACCACATGCTGTCAGTCCAACAGAAGACCACCCATCAACCCGATTCCTAGATTTAGAGATGAAGCCTGAGCCTGGAGGCATGGCAGAATGCAGATAGCCTATAAACACTCATACCTCTGCGAACAGACTGGCGACCATCGACCATCACAAGCTAGAAATCGATCTAATAGGGTACTGGGATTTATTTCAAGGAGCGTAAGCAACAGAAGTCCCGAGGTCTTCCTCAAACTATATTTAGCATTAGTTAGACCTCATCTTGACTATGCGGTTCAGTTCTGGTCACCTTACTATAGAATGGATATCAAAATGTTAGAATCGGTGCAGAGGAGGATGACTAAGATGATTCAGGGGTTGAGAAACTTGCCATACGAGGAAAGACTCAAACAGTTAAACTTGCATTCTCTAGAAAGGCGAAGGGTGCGTGGAGACATGATCGAGGTTTATAAATGGATGAAGGGCTTTAATAAGGGAGACATTCATAAGGTTTTGTTGGTAAGAGAACCGGGTAGGACACGAAGTAATGGGTTTAAACTGAATAAATTCAGATTCAACAGGGACATAGGCAAAAACTGGTTTACTAACATGGTGGTGGATGAGTGGAATGGGCTTAGCAGTCATGTGGTGAGTGTCAATACAACTGTCACATTCAAAAACAGACTAGATAAATTCATGGACAGCGATGTTAGGTGGGGTTAGATACACGGGAGCTTAGGGTCAAAGGAGCTGCCTCGTACAGGCCTACCGGCCTCTTGCAGACTCCTGCGTTCTTATGTTCTTATGTTCTTTCAGTTGTTTATTTTTGGAATGCTCGATCCCTTAATCTGCCAAATGACCGCGCAGCTTTGTTGATGTTGTCGAGAACGTCCTCGTCTATTCTGCCAGAAGGAGTCACGACGCTGCCTAGGTACTTAAATTTTGTGACAGTTTGCAAGTGATTACCATCTAAAGACAATATCGGTGCCTCTTGATTGGGACCAGCGTTATAAAACATTACTTCAGTCTTTCTGGCATTTACCTGCAGCCCCAGTGCTCTGTATATATTAGAAAAGACATCAAGGGTGTGTTGCATTGACTGGGGAGTGTGAGAAATAAGGGCAGCGTCGTCAGCATATTGCAGTTCTATAGTCTGGCGTCTTTGTGTGGGCTTGTAGTCTGCGGATGTTAAAGAGACTGCCATCAAGCCTGTACTCAAGTTGTATCCCATCTTCAGCATTTTAGGAGTTTTGTGCCAATGTCATTACAGTAGAAATAAAGATGTTAAACAATACAGGGACGATAACGTCACCCTGTTTGACCCCCACCTCAACTGGGAAGGATGGAGATTCCAGGCCGCCAATGCATACTTTAGCTTGCATGTTAGTATGAAATTGTTGTAGCATGTTTAAAAACTTGGGAGGAACTCCATATTTGGTGAGAATTTTCCATAAGAGATCCCTGGGCACTGTGTCGAAAGCCTTTTTGAGGTTAATAAATACAATATAAAGGTCTTTGTTTTGTTCCACACATTTCTCTTGTATTTGTTTAAGAGTGAATATCATGTCTACGGTGCTTCTGTTCTTCCTGAAGCCACAATGTGAGTCTGGTAAAACTGCCTCTGATATGTGTGTCACAAGACGGGAGAGCATAACCCGAGCCAGGAGTTTACCTGCAACCGAGAGGAGGAATATACCTCTACTGTTGTTGCAGTCATCTCTCTCTCCTTTGTTTTTATAAATAGGGATGATGTTAGGGTCTACCCACAGTTTGGGCATTTTCTCGCCCCTCCACAGTGCACATATGAATTTGTGTAGCTCTAGTTTCAGTAAGTACTCTCCGTGTTTAAGCAACTCTCCAGGGACACCGTCAAGTCCACATGCTTTTTCCTCTTTTAGATATTTAATGGCACTACAGACTTCATGAAATTCAGGGATCATGTCCAGGTTTTCAATGAGAGGCAAGTCTGGTAGCAAATCTAGGATGGATTCAGCCACGTCATTGTGGTGATTGAGTAAAATATGAAAAAATTCAGCCCAGCGGTCTAAAACTTTGCTACGTTCTTTGTGAATAGTTAAACAATCTGCAGACTGAACTGGAGCATGCCGATTTCTTCTGGGTCCATAGACTATTTTAAGGGCATTATTGAAACCTTGTATGTTATTAGTATCCGCAAAGACTTGTATTTCCTGAGCTCGCTCAACCCAACGATTTTCCATAAGTCTAAGCTGTTGTTGCGCTTCAGCTCTGAGGTCTTTCCACCGTTTGGCAAGGGTGTCTGATTAAGGGTTGGCCAGGTAGGCATCATGTGCTCTCCGTTTTCTCTGTAGTAGCTCATGGATATACGTTGAATTTTGGTCGAACCAATCTGCATGCGATCTCTTCGTAAAGCCTAAAATTTCTACTGAAGCTTCCTTAATGATAGAACAGAGTCTTTCCCATTCTACATCTGGGGCATTTACATTTTCATACACGTTGGCTGTTGTAGCAAGTTTCTCTCCAATTTTTCCTTGTAGTAGATTTCTTGTTTCGGAGCTCTTAAGGGCAGCACAGTTAAGTTTCTTAGCAGAAGCCTGTCTGCGTTAAGGGGGTCTAACTTTGATTCGCAATTTAGGTCTGACTAGGCGATGGTCAGTCCAGCATTCTGCCCCTCTCATTACTCGTGTGATGGTAACATCACTGATGTCATTCCTTCTAGTGATGATATAGTCCAACATGTGCCAATGGCCTGATCGAGGGTGTTTCCAGGTGTTTTTATATTTGTCTTTTTGTTGATAGATGGTGTTCGTTATAGCAAGTTCGTGCTCAGCACAAAGTGTCAGTAATCTCAACCCGTTGGAATTCATGTTGCCTGTGCCACGCTGCCCCATGGCACCGCCCCATAAGTCCCTGTTCCTTCCCACGCATGTAAAATCCCCCATCGGCACAATTTTGTCACTCCTAGTGATGTTATGAAGCGCGATGTCAAGGGAGCTGTAAAATCTGTCTTTTGTATCTTCATCAGAGTCTAGCGTTGGAGCATACGCGCTGATAAGTGTTATATAACGACCTTTAACAAGGGGTATTCTCCTGGTCATTAGCCTCTCGTTAATAGCTGTTGGACCCTCTGGTAGGTTAGCAAGAAGCTTCGTTTTAACAGCAAACCCAACCCCGTGGATCCTTGTTCAGTCCTTTCCAGTAGAAGGTGTAACCTTCTCCAATCTCTTCGAGGGAGTCTTCGTCTGGAAAACGAATCTCACTCAATGCGGCAAAATCGATGTCATATCTGCGCAGTTCATGTGCAACAATCGCAGTTCTTCGTGCTGGTCTTGTGTCATTGTTAGTTTGGTCCATCAGGGTACGCAGATTCCATGTGGCTAGGTTAATTTTACATTTATACTTTTTGCTGTCGCTTGGGGCGTTGACTGTATGGCCGCGACAAGCCATCCAGTAGTTGACGAAGGGACGATTTTTAGGCAACCTTTTCTATGCCCCTCCCTCACTGAGGGAAAGCTGCGCGAACCTTAAAAAGGACAGCTTTGTCGCATCGTGCGGCTGCCGGAGATGAATGCCACTCCTTCCCATTCATCAGCGACCCTATGGCACGCGCCGCCTCCGTGCTGAGCTCAGACTAAAGGCCTCCAGCACCAACGCATGTCTGCCCCCACCGTCCTGCTTCATCGCCGCAGGACTTTTGGATGACGATGAGTGAGTGATGTATGAGGTGTGAGATGGAACAAAGTGCATGCCCTAGTGAGTAGATTAATGTGAGAAATAGGCTTGGGCTTTCCCAGACTCACAGCTTGGCAGAGCCACCAGTTATCAGATGCCAAGTGGAACTCGACGATCTGTCTGTTAGCACCGCTGCAGGGGATTGCCGATATGGCAGAAAGTATGTATTCTGCCATCCGCCTTTATGCATCCCAGTGCATGCTCTTATCCTCAGGGAGCACCCAAGCCCTGTCTCAACAGACTAACCCACAGGGCAGTGGGTCCCCTCACCTGGTTTAGCCCATCCGCCGAGATGGTTACCGGTGTGGCGCTAGGAGCCATACAAGTGAGAGTTGGGGAGTCAGTGACGACCAGTGTCTTAGGGCCACCCATATGGGTACAGCTGCCCCAAAGGCAAAGATACTAAGTCTCCTGAAACCCCATACACCCAGTAAGGACACACACACACACACACACACACACACACACACACACACACACACACAGATCGACGCTAAAGTGCACTTGCTCATGTCAGGAGGGTACCTGCTGGTGATTACAGGTCCAACACTTGATCAGTCCGTGGTGAATTACACACATTCTCTCTCAATGTTTCTCAATTATTTCCTGAATGTATCCAAGTTGTTTCTCAGGTGCTTCCCGAAACACTTTGGAAACGTCTGGGATACATTATGTTCAGGAGAGCAAAGATGAGGCAGACTCTGGTATGAGGCACCTCTTACGTAACTTACTTATGTCTGTCTACCTACTGTGAAAAATCTGAGTAAGATTGAACCAGAACTTATTGAGATATGGGAGTACAAAGTTTTTGCGCCGAGTTTGTGCGCCGAGTGCGCCGAGTTCGTGCGCCGAGTGCGCCGAGTTCATTCTTATTCACTAAGTCAAGATTGGCTATTTGGGCTTAAGATAACACGGCATGGCAGAGCATAGGCTTGGTGGTGTCTCCTAACTTATCAAAATACTTGCAGATTAATATTTTTTCTCCTACTTTTTCCTTTTATTCCACCTCCTTTACCTCATGTAGAGGGTGAGGAGGGAGCGGGTATTCAGGAGAGCGAGGAGGAGGCCAACTCATGTATGGAGGAACCTCTTACGTAGTTAACTTATGCTACATTAAAAAAAATCTGAGCAAGATTGAACCAGTACTTTTTTGAGATACAGGAGTCCAAATTTTTTGCGCCGAGTTTGTGCTCTGAGTGGGACGAGTTCGTGCTTCGAGTGCGACGAGTTCGTGCTTCGAGTGCGATGAGTTCGTGCTTCGAGTGCGACGAGTTCGTGCTTCGAGTGGGACGAGTTCGTGCTTCGAGTGCGACGAGTTCGTGCTCCGAGCGCGACGAGTTCGTGCTTCGACTGCGACAGTTCGTGCTTCGAGTGCGACGAGTTCGTGCTTCGGTGCGACAGTTCGTGCTTCGAGTGCGACGAGTTCGTGCTTCGAGTGCGACAGTTCGTGCTCCGAGCGCGACGAGTTCGTGCTTCGACTGCGACGAGTTCGTGCTTCAGTGCGACGAGTTCGTGCTTCGAGTGCGACGAGTTCGTGCTTCGAGTGCGACGAGTTCGTGCTTCGAGTGCGACGAGTTCGTGCTCCGAGCGCGACGAAAGAAAACATGACATAGATCAGCCCGAGGACTATTTTCAAGGCCCTGAAGAACAAAAGCGCGTTGACCGAAATCGGTATCAGTGAAGTGCGTGCGTACCTGCAAAAAATATTCAAATAAATCTCGGGCCGACAATTTATCTCCTCGCATGTTAAGAGAATGTAGTCAACAGCTAGAATTACCCATAACGTTAATGTTCAACAAGTCATTAGCACAGGCTAGTCTGTCTCTAAGTGGAAAAAGGCCAATGATACCCGATATTTAAAAAAAAGGAGATAAAAACAAGCCAGTAATTATCGTCCTATCAGTCTTACGTCTGTCCTAATTAAATTATTCGAAAAAATAGTCAGGGATAAAATTATCACTTTCCTCGAGACAAATGATTTGATAACTGATAATCAGCATGGATTTCGTAGTAATTGGTCTTGCCTTAACAACTTATTAACTTTTTTCAACGACGTTTATTCAATTTGGGACGCCCGAGCCCCATATGACGTAGTTTACCTAGACTTTCAGAAAGCGTTTGATAAAGTTCCCAACGTTAGGCTTATTTCAAAACTGCGTTCCCACTGGCTCACCGACAAAGAACAACGTGTAGTTCTTAATGGTGAAGCATCCGATTAACAACTTATGACAGTGGCGTGCCCCAGGCTCAGTCCTGGGGCCAACACTAATATAATTTACGTGAACGATTTAGAGACAGATATCCTGTCAAAAGTAGCCAAACTCGCCGACGACACCAAATTAGGAGGTACGGTAACGAACAGTAAAATTGCGAGAATATTCAATCAGAGACTTGACGACTGGAGCGACAAGTGGCAAATGTGTTTCAGTGTAGATAAATGTAAAGTAATGCACATAGGTGACTCCAACCCTAACTTTAAATATCAGATTCAAGGACATGAGCTCAGCGAAGTAAAACAAGAAAAAGATCTTGGTGTCATTATCAGTAACACTCTTAAAATGAGTGATCAATGTTCTGCAGCAGTAAAAGCCAATATGATGTTGGGATTAATATCAAGAGACTTTGATTATAAATCACCCGAACTTATGAAGAGATTATATTTAGCATTTGTAGACCACACCTAGAATATGCCGTTCAGTTCTGGTCATCGAATTATATAAAATATCAAGTTTCGCTAGAAAGGATACAGCGACGAGCAACCAAACAAATTCAGCGCTCCGTAACTTGACGTATGACGAGCGTTTAAAGCGTTTAGATATGTTTTCTTTAAAGAAGCGAGGAGTAAGAGGACTTAATTGAAGTGTTCAAAATCCTTAATAGATTCGAAAACATTAATCCAGATAACCTATTTCAGAGAGACACCAACACAATAACACGCAGCAGCGGTATGAAGTTAAAGGAAACCGATGTAACACATTGGCGCGCAGAAGTTATTTCAATAATATAGTCGTCGATCACAGGAATATACTCCCACCGACAGTAGTTAGCGCACAGAGTATCAATAGCTTAAGTCTTCATTGGATAAGTACTTCAGGGATATATGATTTTACTGACCCTTTTTCATATGTTTCAGGCAGTGAGGTGTGGTTTCAGTAAGGTTAACTGGATACTGGAGCGTACCCCTGTACCGAAGGTAAACGAGGATCAAGCCTCTACCGGTACCATCTGAAACTACATCTCACCCCATCGTGAGCAGTCTAATTTAATACTAGCTTTTATTTATTTACTTATTTATTTATTCATTTTTATATGATTAAACTACATGCACTGTTTACTGACCTTTTCGCTTGTCTCAGGCAGCCTGCAGCACAGTAAAATCTGAAGACATTAGTGTCCCCACAGCTCAGGTCATCAGTAGCCTAAGTTAAGGGTAGTAGCCTAATTTCCTCTTATATTTCTCTTTACTGTAAAATTTCCATGTCCCTTTCTTCCTTAAATGCACATGATGTTCTCTTCTAGCTATTTCCTGCCAGCACGTTCCCGGAGGGAGAGGTGGGTGGGGAGGAGCCTTAATCTATTCTATCCTGTCCTACCACACGTAGATTACTAGTAGTAGCGGTAGTAAACAGACACCCTCGCCATAGACCTACAGGTCTTCTGGTGTCTGTTCTTCCTATGTATTCCTATGTATTCCTCCTCCTCCCTCCCCTTCATGCAACACCCTTCCGATAAAACGTAAATCGGAAGGAGCCATTAGAAGCGCCAGACGGCCGGGCAGCTGCGTGCGAGGAACCTGTGCGGAATGAAGCGGTAGTTTGGCAGAATATAACTAAAATAACTTGCTGGATATTAAGACCGTCACAGGGACAAACACTAATGGGTCGATAGACGGACAGACAGAGATAAAGATAGATAGGTTGGTAGGTACGTGGGTAGGCAGGTAGACATATAGGTAGGCAGGTAGGTAAGGCTAAAGATAAACATATAGGAGGCAGGATAATGAGGCAAGGGGAGAGACGTAAGGAAACAATAGAAAGCGATTAAGAAGTAAACGATATTAAGGTCAGATTCTCAGACCTTCCATCTCTCCACATCACCGACTTCAAAGGCAGAAGTGGAGATTGATCGCGTTCCCATGAGCCAGTTTCTTCATATTCACGGTACAGAAGCTTCGTCACACTGTCACCAGGGTCATGATACTACCCCCATGGAAGGCCCACACCTCCCATGAGCCAGTTTCTTCATATTCACGGTACAGAAGCTTCGTCACACTGTCACCAGAGTCATGATACTACCCCCATGGAAGGCCACACCTCCATGAGCCAGTTTCTTCATATTCACGGTACAGAGCTTCGTCACACTGTCACCAGGGGTCATGATACTACCCCATGGAAAGGCCCACACCTCCCATGAGCCAGTTTCTTCATATTCACGGTACAGAAGCTTCGTCACACTGTCACAAGGGTCATGATACTACCCCCATGGAAGGCTCACACACCTCCCATGAGCAGTTCTTCATATTCACGGTACAAAGCTTCGTCACTGTCACCAGGGGTCATGATACTACCCCATGGAAAGGGATCACACACCTCCATAAGAAAGCCTTGTGCTTGGGCGCCAAATGTTTAAGAGTATGACCATTTAAGTGTGGCGCAGAGTGTGGCTGTGTGATGTGCCTCTGTTAGGTCTTAGGTCTGGCGTCAGGTCTTAGCCGTTGTGGGTGTTGGTTAGTGTTCTTTGTGTCGTGTGTGTTGAGCCTTACTCTAGTGTTGCAAATATGGGTTTTAGTGGAAAGGAGTAAAGGGAGATGAGAAGAGCATGGGAAGAGAGAAGAGGAGAATGGGGAGAGGAGTAAGGGAAGAGAGGTGTGAGGGAGAGGAATAAGGGGAGATGAGGGAGGAAAAGGAGCAAGGGGAGAGGAGTGAGGGAAGGAGGAGGAGGAGAGGAATGAGGGAGGAGAGGAAAGGAGTGAGAGGAGATGAGTTAAGGAGAGAGGAATGAGGGAGAGGAATGAGGGTAGAGGATTAATAGGAGAGGGAGTAAGGAGTGGGGAAGGCATCTAAAGGGTAGGGTAAGAGTTTAGGGAGAGGGGGTCAGAGGTCGGCAGTAAGTGGATGACGGCGTCTCCAGCTGGCCTCAGGACACACTGAGTCATGAGTCAAGTCAAGGCAGCGCCACCAAATAAAGTCGCAGGAAAATATAAAAGTCAGAGAGTGAGTAAGAAAATAAAAATATAAATGAGAAAGAGCGAGAAAGAGGGTGAGAGTGTCAGTTTCGAAGGTAGTAAGTAAAACGAGGAGAGGAAGAAGGAAAGGCATAAAAATGTATATAAAAGATCAACAACTTAGATAGAAAAAATATATCGTCTGGCTGAGCATTATAATCACAAAGGAATAACGAAAGAGTTGTTAGTTTGTCAGACAAAAGGAAGAATATATGAAAGGTTGGTGTACTGAATGCTGCTGCTGCTGTTGTTGTTGTTGTTGTTGTTGTCGTCGTCGTTGTCGTCGTCGTCGTCGTCGTCGTCGTCGTTGTTGCTGTTGTTGTTGTTGTCGTCGTCGTCGTCGTCGTCGTCGTCGTCGTCGTCGTCGTCGTCGTCGTCGTCGTCGTTTTTGTTGTTGTTGTCGTCGTCGTCGTCGTCGTCGTTGTTTTTGTTGTTGTTGTCGTCGTCGTCGTCGTCGTCGTTGTTTTTGTTGTTGTTGTCGTCGTCGTCGTCGTAGTTGTGGTTGTGGTTGTTGTTGTTGTCGTCGTCGTCGTTGTTGCTGTTGTTGTTGTTGTTGTCGTCGTCGTCGTCGTTGTTGTCGTCGTTGTTGTTGTTGGTGTTGTTGTTGCTGTCGTCGTCGTCGTCGTCGTCGTTGTTGTCGTTGTTGTTGTTGTTGTTCTTGTTGTTGTCGTCGTCGTCGTCGTCGTCGTCGTTGTTGTTGTCGTTGTTGTTATTGTTGTTGTTGTTGATGTTGTTGTTGTTGTTGTTGTTGTTGTTGTTGTTGTTGTAAGGTCACTGGTGTTAATTATTCGGAGATAACAAAGTAATTATTGGAAGCAGAAAGGATTCAGACAAAATTTTATAAAAAGATTGAGTTACTTCTGTGCGGGCTTGCATTATTAAGAATACACGAGTTAACTTTTGTGATTGCTGTTGTGATTACCGTTTACCATTTACCGTTGATGAGGTTTCAGGCCCTGCTCCGCCGCTGATGCAGCGCTCTACGAGGGCCGACAGCAATTACAATGTTATCATCAATAATAGTCTTCCATGCACTTATTCTCAAACATCATAGTAAGTGAGTGGGTGTCTTAACTGCTTTCACAAATAGTATCATAAATATCCATTGGTTCAGTTTTCATGACTGATGTTTTCGTTATAGTGTTACGACCACATATCCAACGATTATTTCCAGCTCACTGAACATTTATCACACAATTCATCTTTGAGTATCACAAATATCCATTATTTAATTTTCCATTAATCAGATATTTTCATTATAGTATCACAATCTAACATCCAACTATTATTTCCAACTCACTGAACATCTAACACTAAATTCATCTTCGAGTCTCAAACACCAGTCAATAGCCATATTCGGTTATGTTACGAATTCTCTCAATATCAGTCTGAAGGACTACACAACACTGGTCATTCGCTTCTTGTACCTCACACAATTTATGCATTTCTTCTCAGCCATGGCGTACTGCCGTACTCCTTGGATTTATAATCCCCGGCACATTTGAAACAGTTTGGGGCTTCTCCATTGGTCTTCGCAGTACAGTTGGCCACAAGATGGCCGTATCTTAGACAATGATAACATAAGATTGTATGGAATCAATTTCTCACAGTATACACTCCCCATTCTAGTTTTATCTCGTCATGATGCTTGTGGATCAGCTCTAACAGTTGTGTCACATTTCAGTATATAGCGCATTGTGCCACCAGCAGCAGGCTTATTGAAAATCTCAATTTTCCCCTCAACTCCTAAAATCGAGTGTAGAAACTCATTCCTGTTTAACAATGTCTCAGTTATCTTATCCCAGGTTTTCTCCTTATACACATTGCAGATCATGATCTTTGGCCTTAGTTTTCCCACACTTTTTGTGCTAGCCTGCTCTACATTTTCTAATTTCTGAGCTGCTTCATTCCTTATATTCGCATCATCAAAGTTACCTCCATTCGTGAATCTTGAGTCAGTAATCTGAATGCCATGTAATGTCTGGGAAACATCATTTTTCATCTCAGTAGCCTTGTTATCTTGATCAGAGGCCTTCACGACAAGCAGATGCTTCTTCCTCCTCCGTTTTGCTACATCAGCCCAGCTGGCGCCAGCGTCTCTGTCTTGTCAGCACAAAGCTCCGCCACCTCACCCAGCTTCTCTTTCACACTGAGTGCCCGAGTTTCAACGTCATCTGTCACAACTAATATATCTTCAGATAATTCTTGCTTAAATTCATCCAATTTATCCACAATGTTGGTTGCTAAAGATGCCTTGTGTAAGCGTGGCAAACACATATTGTCAGATGAACACACTTCACATGACGCCACTTAGGGCACAAACAGAATGCAATCCACTTATCGCCTGAAAAGTCTTCACAGACGCAACACACGTCCCCCAGAGTCCTGCTCCTGCCGCTCGCCAGTGTCGAGTCAGCAGATCAGGAGCACACAACACGACACGTCCACTCTCTCCCACTGTCATTCACTCAGTCATTAATTACCGACGGTAATTAAAAAAAAAAAGGAAGAATTTAGGAAATAACGACTTGATATTAATATTTTCGAATCAGAACATCATTAATACGCATGAGGTAAAATCTAAAGCTCCGGTGATCCATGAAGTCTGTGAACAAAGAGACGACAAACAAAGGTTGTGCGAGTCATTAACAAAAGGTCTACCAAAAATATAACGCACGTGAACTGTCTTGTGGGCAGGTGTCATGAAAGGTCACACGAGAGTACATTTCAAGCCTCCGCCCGCCCGTGAAAGCTGGGAACAGAGTAAAAATATAAGCCTGCGATACTTATTACTGGTTATAAGAGAGAGCATATGAACTATTTTTAAAGGATTTGGAACATTATTACGACAAGGCAGGAGTAAATTCAAGCTCCAGCCGTCTGTAAAAAGCTGTAAATGTACTGCTACAGAATAGCAGGTAATGTGACACAACTGGGGACATAAAAGCAGCACATAAAGTATTTTCCTTAAGGATTCATAATATTATTACAAAGCAAACACGAGTAACTTTCAAGGTTCCGGCCGTCCGTAAAAGCTGTAAATAAACCAGGAAATAACAAACGGTTGTGGGAATTACTACTAACAAAACCAGCAACAAAATAAGCATCACACGTATTTTTTGCAAGTCTTTCCTTCCTCCTCTTCGCTTCGGTCTTCCCTCTCCCTTCCTTCCTTCTGTATCCTTGGAATGCATAGTTAAAAACATGTAGGAGGTCATTTTTAAGCTGAAGTCGTGTGTTAATAGTTTGAGAAGTCATGAAGCAGAAGAAAAAGCATACCTTATTTTCACGTTATGAACACGGAGGCACATGGTTCTTCAGGGAAATTAGAGCGATATTATGGTCACACTAGGTTAAAGCTTTGTCCTTTCGTTCAAGCTGTAAGTAACGTTATGTCAGAAATGCTAAAAATAGTATATTTGAGTAAATGGAGTATTATGAAAATCATTCGAGAGTGAATTTAAAATCCCTCCTTTCCTTAATTAAGAGATGGAAGTCAAATTAAAGTAAAAGGCAGAACTAAATAAAAAGTGTAAAATATTTAAGAACTTATTATATCATTAAACCCATTTCTTAACATTATCATCTTAAATTAACTGAGTCGCTATTATGTAAGAACCTCCAATAAATAATCCAGTTAGTGAGTATGAACCTCTTCCGCTGGAGCTATTTTTCTTTGTTAAGAACATAAGAACATAGGAGTCTGCAAGAGCCGGTAGGCCTGTGCGAGCAGCTCCACTGAACCTAAGCTCCGTGTATCCCTAACCTTACCGAATATCGCTGTCCATGAATTTATCTAATCTATTTTTGAATGTAACAATTGTATTGGCACTCACCACATGCCTGCTAAGCCTATTCACTCATCCACCACCCTGTTTGTAAACCAATTTTGCCTATGTCCTGTTGAATCTGAATTTATCCAGTTTAAATCCATTACTTCGTGTCCTACCCAGTTCTCTTACCAACAAAACCTTATGAATGTCTCCTTATTAAAGCCCTTCATCCATTTATAAACCTCGATCATGTCTCCACGCACCCTTCGCCTTTCTAGAGAATGCAAGTTTAACTGTTTGAGTCTTTCCTTGTATAGCAAGTTTCTCAACCCCTGAATCATCTTAGTCATCCTCCTCTGCACCGATTCTAACATTTGATATCCATTCTATAGTAGGGTGACCAGAACTGAGCCGCATAGTCAAGATGAGGTCTAACTAATACTAAAGTATAGTTTGAGGAAGACTTCGGCGCTTCTGTTGCCGCTCCTTGAAATAAATCCAGTACCCTATTTGCTCGATTTCTAGTTTTTTTATTTTTTTTTATTTTACATTGCCGCCTATTGCGCGGTAGGCTTCTTCCAGTGGATCCTGATGGTCGGTCCAAGGCTTCTTTTCCGGTGGGTCGTGATGGTCGGCCCAGCCCGTTCTGGCGCAGGCAGTGGTTTTTTATAGTGGTGCCATCTTGCACTGGCTCATGCTGCCCTCCCAGAGCTCATCTTGATCCTAGAATCTAGAGTCCGGGTTGATAAGTGGTCTTCTGGACAGCATGTGGGTATTTTTAAGCCACTCGGCGGCGGCTGAAAAATCAGCTTGGTGGCACCAGGCGAGAGATTGAACTCGCGTCCTCCTGAACACGGAGCCGTTACTCTGACGACTCAGGCCACATTTTTGGACGGCAATCTGTTCGTATCATCGAGCCGGTCCCGTTGATCTTGAACAAACTCATTCAGTGATTTGAGCAGATTTACTGCTGTGTTCTAATCAAGGCCTGGCTTCTGCAAATGCTGACTTGTTGCATTAAATCTCTTAAGGATGTTCTGCCATGTTACTAGGAGAATAACTGTCCCAAGTTTCTGCATTTCCTGCAAAAGACCAGATGCCTCACATCTACCATCTGCATTTAGATGTTCGTCCATTGCTAGATTTTCTAGTAGCACTATGTTATGCTCGTAGCCATTGGCTTCTACAACACCTGCACGGGCCGACCATCGTGTGTCTGGCAAGCACTTGATAACTGGTGAGCCTTGCAGCGCATCTCCGTGTTTGCGCCAACGATGTGTTGACTTGACCAGACAAACATGCAGACGTTGAATCCTAGCACCAAACATAGTCACTGCAACATTCAGCAGCACACATCGCAACAAGCTTCAGTGAATGAGCCAGCCAGGGAACAAACTCTGCAAACTCACAATGACGTTTTATGTGCGCCTGGGTGCCATTGTATTTTGCAGACATGTTACTCGCGTTATCATGCCGCGACACTCACAGATGGGAATATTGGGTTTATGCAAAAATTCACTACTACTTCTGCAGTTTCCTTTCTTGTATAATTCAGTAAGGGTACAAACGTCAAAAACGCTCTACTGGCCCCTCTGGCAACATGTACCGAATGGTTGGGCGTTGCTGGTCCATGTGAGACACGTCTGGAGGAAGCCGCAGATATGGAGCAATATTTGGCATTTTTAACTTTACTGCTATGGTAGACACAACATTTTCCCTCAACACATCGATCAGCTCGTTACATAGTGTTGAGGAGGTAGTTTATTACCACTTCCTGGTTGGCATGTTTCTGTAAATGTAAATGTGAGTCATACTTTAATAAGCTCAAATGTTTTACGTGACTCAAGTCAGGGATTATATTGATATGACACGAAAGGATGGCAGTGGTATCCTTGAATTAAACAGAAAAGTGCTTATATTAATGTGGTGGAGCTGGCGCAGGGCCCCTAAATGCGCGGGGCCCTGGGCCATGACCCTATAGGCCTGCCCTAAATCCGGCCCCTGCTTGTCAAGTGTGGGTGTAGGTGTGATGGAGTGTAATGCGCGTGTTCTTAGACGCTTTCGGCTCACAACAACTATTTCCGAAGGCCACGAGAGAGTCGTTTTTTCCTCTTCATCGTGCAATTAATCTTAGCCTAAACAAACTCCAAGACTGGGGAAACAAATGATGGGGGACACATGTCTCTCTTCCTTCCCTTCCCTTCCTTCCCTTCCACTTTCTTTCTCGTCCTTTCCCTTTCCCTTTCCTTTCCTTTCCACCCTTCCTTCCCTTCCGTTCCACTTTTTACAGTCCTTTCCCTTCTCTCTTCCTTCTCTTCCTTCCTTCCTTCCTGCTTACAAATTACTACATTTATTTCTCCTTATTATAAAACAATTTTTTGTAGCTTCAAGTGTTTCCACTTTTTTTCTCTTCCTTTCCTCTCTCTCTTTTCTTCCTTTCCTTCCCTTTCTCTTCCTCTTTTCCCGCCGTTTCCTTTTCTCTTCTCTTCAATTATCTTCCTTCCTTCCTTCCTTCCTTCAACCTTTCCTTTTCCTTCTTTTACTTATAATTTCTTTTCCTTTTCTTCCCTTCCTTCGTTCCTTCCTTTCCTTTCCTTTCTTTTTACTTATAATTTCTTTTCCTTTTCTTCCTTCCTTCCGTTCTTCAACCTTTCCTTTCCTTTCTTTACTTATAATTTCTTTTCCTTTTCTTCCTTCCTTCGTTCCTTCCCTTTCCTTTCCTTTCTTTTACTTATAATTTCTTTCCTTTTCTTCCCTTCCTTCCGTTCCTTCCAACCTTTCCTTTCCTTTCTTTTACTTATAATTTCTTTTCCTTTCTTCCCTTCCTTCGTTCCTTCAACCTTTCCTTTCCTTTCTTTTACTTATAATTTCTTTTCCTTTTCTTCCCTCCCCTTCCGTTCTTTTCCCTTTCACTTCTTCCTTCTTCCCTTCCTTCCTCTCTTTCCTTCTTCCTTCCTTCCCTTCCCTCGCCCCCACAGGCTCAAAACAACAACAAACAAACACACCACACACACACACACACACACACACACACAGCCGCTCCTCCTCCCTTACCTTCGCGATCTCTGGCTTCTGGGCGATGGGGTTGGCAGAAAGCCACCACTTCAGCTCAACCATCTCCTGTGGCCCCACTTTACGGAGGTCAACTTGGGGTTCTGTTGGGGAGGCGGAGAGGGAGGGTAGAGATGTAGCAGTGAGAGGAGGAAGGAGAGAGAAAGGAAGGAAAACGATGTGATGGAATGGGAGATGTGAAGAAAGGAAAAAAGAAAGGAAGGAATAATGAAACAAAGCAGTAATGTGAAATAGAGAGGGAGGAAAGAAAGGAGGAAGGAAAGGAAGGGAAAATAGAAAAGGAATAACAAAAGGGAAGAATGGATGGAGAGAGGAGGAAGGGAAGAAAAGAAAGAATGAAGGGAAGAAGGGAAAACGGAAGTAAAGGAAAGGAGAAGGAAGGAAGGAGGGAAGGAAGGAAGGAAGGAAGAGAAGGTGGATGGAAAGAAAAACCGAACGGGAGGAAAGAAAAGAAAATATATATATATGAAGGAATAATGGGAAAAAAAGAAGAGCGAGGATTAGAGAGGAAAAGGAGGAGAAAGGGAGGAAAGGAGGAAGGTAGAGAAAAATAAAAGGAACGTTGGGGGGCGAAAGGTTTTGTAGTTCATGTCACGTGATCATTTTTGTTTTTGTTTTTGATCATTCATTTTTTTTTTTTCATGATCATCTTTTACTTTTTCTTTCTTCTTCTTCATCTTTTCCTCCTCCTCCTCCTCCTCCTCCTTTTCCTTCTTCTTCTTCTCTTTCTTCTTGCTCTCTTTCATCAACGTTATCTTTTTCTTCTACTTATTCTCTCTTCTTCGTCGTTTCCTCCTCCTCCTCCATCTCTTTCTTCTCTTTCCTCCTGTTCTTCATCAACATCATCTTTTCTTTACATATTCCTCTTCTTCACAACACACTGAGATGACTCCCCCGCCAGTGCATCGGGTTTCGAACAAGCGGCCGCGCAGCCCCGGCAAGGGCGAGGCGGTGGGGCTGGTGCTGGAGCCGCCGTCGGTGCCCGCCAGGAAGAGGCGGCGGCTCGGCAGCCACCCGTGTCTTCACGTGGATGACCACAACCGTGTGCTAGGCTCGGTGAACGGCCACGCGTGCCTCGTCCAGCTGGACTCCGGGGCCCAGATCACCTTCCTCTTCCACACCATGGCCAAGAGGCTGGGGCTGATCACCGGCACGGAGCCCACCGCCAGGCAGGAGATCCTTCTGGATCGGCTCGCGGGTGCTGGACGTCATAGAGCTGAAGGCCGTCCCCATCAGTCTGGGGGCGGCGTGGAGATGGTCGTCCTGCCACTGTGTTCCCGGCGTGGCTGGAGGACATGTACGACGTAGACGAGGTCGTGCTGGACGCCCACCACCTGCAGCGCAGCCGCATGGTGCAGAGTGTTTCGGCCTGACGGCAGCGACCTCTTCGTCTGCCGCCCGCAGCAGCTGCAGCGGAGGCCGAGAAAACAGAGCGCTCCGTGGAACCTGACGTCCTCTGGGTGCGGCGGGAGGGCGGCGCGGCGTAGGCCAGGCCCGTGACGGTGCTGCTGGACACCGGCGCCCAAGGCTTCCACGTGTCAGAAAGGCGCCGCAAGCTGCTCCTCGCCAGCAGGAAGGCCGCAGGCTGCCCAAGCGCGTCGTGCTGGACTTGGGCGACGGCTGCCGCGTGAACGCCGCGCCGCTGGAGGAGGTGGCCTCCAACGACTATGACTTCGTCATGGGCGTCTCCCTCCTGTGCAAGTACAGCGCCGTGCTGGACCACGCCCGCCACACGCTCGCCTTCAAGACCGGCTCCCAGTGGCGGGAGGTCAGCGCAAGGCCCCAGCAGGCGGTGGTCAGCACAAAGGTTCCACTAAGCGGCTCGTCAGGAACACGGTGGTGGAGGCGAGAAAAGCGTGTGAGGATAACAGTTACACTGGCACTAAACAAGCCAGCACTGGGTTCACAGGAAGGGTGTGGGCAGCATACCTGCAAGCAAAGGCCAGATAATTATGTTCATGGATGGTGAGGTTGCGTGTGGTTGGGTTAACAGGAGCTGCTGAATAAGGCCATCGGCCTTACAGACTCCATATGTTCTTATGTTCTCATTTTCGCTATCTCTCTGTCTCTATCCATCTACCTCTAATACGTTTCAGGTGTACATTAGGAGAGTTTTCGGAGACTAGGAGGCTGTGAGGAAACACTAATGTCTTTGGGGTGGACGCAATAAGTCTATATTTCTTTGAACGTGTCGTCTGGCTATACTAAACGCACAGCGGACTAGACTCTCCTTAGCAGTCCTCTTGCTCTTTACCAACTCGGCGTGAATTAGCCACAAAACAGTTCCTCGTGCGTGAAGCCACGGCACCCAAGCTGTTTTGCAATGTTTTTCTCCTAATTTCCTAGATGATGCAACATTGCCGCGGAAGTTAAGAGGCAAAAGACTGCTCGCAAGAGGAATGGGATTTGATGAGATAAACAGCCTTAGACTTGACTCTGTCAAATAGAGATGTGTGTCAGGCCCCTAACATATGAAAGCATACTACATGCGAGGGCGGACAAGGCCCTGTATATTAACAACATTTGTGAGGGAAAAGAACTGGCGGAGACAGGTGCAGGGGCCTGACCTCGAGGAAGCTGATTCAGCAAGAGATGAGATAA
Organism: Eriocheir sinensis; assembly: GCF_024679095.1. Taxonomy (NCBI): domain Eukaryota; kingdom Metazoa; phylum Arthropoda; class Malacostraca; order Decapoda; family Varunidae; genus Eriocheir; species Eriocheir sinensis. Next base: position 171,753 of record NW_026112106.1, read on the forward strand.
TATTATGAAGTTTCAATTAAGATTTTGAGTTAAGGACAGACCGAGGATGTTAAGTGTAGAAGTTTGTAGCGGCTGAGTGTTGTCAAAAATGGGGATAGGTGTTTGGAAGCTTGTATCGAGTTGATAGGTGAAGAAACTGAGTTTTGAGGCATTGAAGGACACAAGGTTCGTCCTTCCTTATTCAGAAAAGGATAGCAGGGTCTGAGATTAAACGTTCTGCAGCCTCCAGCCGAGACTCCGTACTTCCCGTTAGGAGGGTCTTTTGTCAAAAGGTGTTGAGTATGGTGCAGAGTGGGCTCATTGGCGTACGAATGAATAGGACAGTTTGTGTTGAAAAGAGGATCGTTAATGAACAACAGAAGAGGAGGGAGACAGGACAGAATCCTGCGGGACACAACTGTTGATAGGTTTACGGAAAGAACAGTGACCGTCCGCCACATCGGCGATAGATCAATGGAAAGGAATCGTAGGAGGGTAGTTTAGAAAACAAAAGATTTGTGCCATACTCTGTCAAAAACTTTCGAGGATGTCTAAGACAACAGCAAAAGTTTCACCGAAACGGCTTAGTGAGAATGACCAAGCGTCAGTCAGGAAAGGCCTTACGGAACCCATACTGGCGATCAGGGAGTAGGTCAAGGTGGATAGATATCTAAGAGATGTCTAAAGCAACAACAAAATTTCACCAGAAACAGCTTAGTGAGAATGACCAAGAGTCAGTCAGACAGCCCCTTGCGGAGCCCATACTGGCGATCAGGGGAGAAGGTCAGGGTGGATAGATACTGTGCTTCCGTGCTGACACCTGCCTGGTCAAACTCTTTCGCCTCTGCCTGCCAATATACCTTTCCTTCGTGCTGGGAGTATGCCTTGGTACAGCCTGTGCCTAAGGAGGTGACCGTTCAATCCCTCAAACTACAAGTCCTATAGCTTTACTTTCTTGTCTATCTAAAGCTTTTGAATCAATCCTTAACAGGAAGATTCAAAAGCACCTTTCAACTTCGACCTTCTAATCTGATCGCCAATCCTTAGTATGGGTTCCGCAAAAGGGGAGCGTTCTACTGGTGATCTCTGTATGTAACTGACTCTTGGTCATCCTCTCTTAAGCCGTTTCGGTGAAACCTTAGCATTGCATTGGACATATCAAAAGCTTTTGATAGGGTCTGGCACAAATCTTCTTTCAAACTACCCTCCTGCAGGTTTCTATCCTTCTCACTGTACCTTTATCTCCAGTTTCCTTTCTGACCGTTCTATTTCTGCTGTGGTGGACGGTCACTGTTCTTCCTAAAGCTAATACAGTGATGTCCCCAGAGCGTTCCTAATGTATTTGATGCCAGGCGGAATATAATTTTGAACCCCCTACCCAGGTATATATATATATATATATATATATATATATATATATATATATATACATATATACATATATATATATATATATATATATATATATATATATATATATATATATATATATATATATATATATATATATATATATATATATATATATATTTTTTTATTTAGAGCACACACAAAAAACAATAATAAAAAAGCCTGCTGCTCCTTGCTCCCAAAAAGAATTAAAAGAGGTGGCCGAAAGAAAGGTCAATTTCCGGGAGGAGAGGTGTCCTGATACCCTCCACTTGAAAGAGTACAAGTCGTAGGTAGGAGGAAATACGGATGAAGGAAGATTGTTTCCAGAGTTTACCAGCGTGAGGATGAAAGAGTGAAGATGCTGGTTAATTCTTGCATAAGGGTTTGGACAGTATAGGGATGAGCATGAGTAGAAAGTCGTGCAGCAGGGGCCGCGGGAGGAGGCATGCAGTTAGCAAGTTCAGAAGAGCAGTCAGCGTGAAAATATCGATAGAAGATAGAAAGAGAGACAATATCGCGGCGGATTTTAAGAGGTAGTCAGAAGACTATCAGTAAGAGGAGGAGAGCTGATGAGACGAAGAGCCTTAGACTTCACTCTGTTCAGAAGAGCTGTGTGAGTGGAGCCCCCCCACACGTGAGATCCATACTCCATACGAGGGCGGACAAGGCCCTGTATATGGATAGCAACTGTGCAGGGGAAACGAACTGGCGGAGTCTATACAGAACGCCCAACCTCGAGGAAGCTGATTTAGTGAGAGAGGAGATGTGAAGTTTCCAGTTGAGATTTTGAGTTAAGGATAGACCGAGGATGTTTAGTGTTGAAGAAGGTGACAGCTGAGTGTTGTCGAAGAATAGGGGATAGGTGTTTGGAAGATTGTGTCGAGTTGATAGGTGGAGAAATTGGGTTTTTGAGGCATTGAAGGACACAAGGTTCCTTCTGCCCCAATCGGAAATGATAGCAAGGTCTGAGGTTAAGCGTTCTGCAGCCTCCAGTCTCGAGTTGTTTGTTATGGAAAGAAGATCATTGATGAATAACAGGAAGAGAGTGGGTGATAGGACAGAGCCCTGTGGAACACCACTGTTGATAGGTTTAGGGGAAGAACAGTGACCGTCTACCACCGCAGAGATAGAACGGCCGGAAAGGAAACTGGAGATAAAGGAACAGAGAGAGGGATAGAATCCGAAAGAGGGCAGTTTAGAAAGCAAAGACTTGTGCCAGACTCTATCGAAGGCTTTCGATATGTCTAGCGCAACTGAGAAAGTTTCACCGAAACGGCTAAGAGAGGATGACGAAGAATCAGTTAAGAGAACAAGAAGATCGCCAGTAGAACGCCCTTTGCGGAAACCATACTGGCGATCAGACAGAAGGTTAGAAGTGGAAAGGTGCTTTTGAATCTTCCGGTTAAGGATTGATTCAAAAGTTTTAGATAGACAGGAAAGTAAAGCTATAGGGCGGTAGTTTGAGGGATTGGAACGGTCACCCTTCTTAGGCACAGGCTGTACGAAGGCGTACTTCCAGCAGGAAGGAAAGGGAGATGTTGATAGGCAGAGACGAAAGAATTTGACCAGGCAGGGTGTCAGCACGTTTGTACAGTTTTTAAGGCAAATAGGAGGCACTCGATCAGGTCCATAAGCCCTCTGAGAGTTGAGGCCAGAAAGGGCATAGGAAACATCATTCCGAAGATTCTTAACAACCGCCATAAAGGGGGAGGGATGAGTAGGAGGAATATGCTCAGAATCGTCCAGAGTGGAGTTGTTACAGAAAGAATTACATACGTAGATTTAAACCCCACCAACAGTCGTGCTGTAGAGCTGAGAAAGGAGGAGGAGGAGGACCAAGAGGAGGAGGAGGAAAGAGCGAGAAGAGAAAACAACAAAAGCAACATCAACAAAATCAGAACAAAAAGATGAAGAAGAGAACAGAGATGAAGAAGGAAAGAAGAGACAAGAACAAAAACAATCAATGGTGGTGTTTGATATTGTTGAATTGATGTTAAAGAATGGCAATAAATTCTAACTCTGCTATTCTCTCTCTCGTGAAAATCTTAGCTTTGAAATTTGGAGAGAGAGAGAGAGAGAGAGAGAGAGAGAGAGAGAGAGAGAGAGAGAGAGAGAGAGAGAGAGAGAGAGAGAGAGAGAGAGAGAGAGAGAGAGAGAGAGAGAGAGAGAGAGAGAGGAGAGAGATTTACATAGATTTACATAGAAAATCAGACCACACAGACCCCATGGTCCAGACTTGGTGGTCTGTCCTTAAACCTAAGTGATTTTACATTAATCAGAAGACTCCAAAACGTTGCATTTTCTACTCTAGGGTTGATATTAAGTTGAAGGAAGGGATGGTCGAGCTTGATTTTGAAGGTGAGTCAATACGTGTTACACTGGACCACTGATGGTGGAAGTTGTCCCATTCTCGCACTCGCACAATCTTACGAGAGTGAGAGAGAGAGAGAGAGAGAGAGAGAGAGAGAGAGAGAGAGACAGAGAGAGAGAGAGAGAGAGAGAGAGAGAGAGAAGTGAGAGCGAGAGAGAAGAGAGAGAGAGAGAGAGAGAGAGAGAGAGAGAGAGAGAGAGAGAGAGAGAGAGAGAGATAGAGACAGACAGAGAGAGAGAGGAGAGAGAGAGAGAGAGAGAGAGAAATGGAATTTTAAAAAGAATTTGCTGACGCTCAAAGGAGGAAGAAGAGGAAGATAGAGAGGAGGAGGAGGAGGAGGAGGGGGAAGAACACTAAAGAACACAAAGAAAGAATAAAATCAACAGCAGACCTGGTCGTCCTAAGAGGCAATTTGTGACAAGCTACACTAACTATCTAATCAAAAGTGGAAGATGAAAGACAGCAAACGCGAAGGCTCCTCCCACCCCCCATCCTTCAGCCAGAGCTGGCAGTGAAAGGTAAAATAACTATGCAGCATGAAAAACCTGCATGGAAATTATGTAGGGGAAAGAGGAAAAACTATACATTCATTTAATAACCCTGCATATTATAAATTTGAAATCAATGGGCAGCTAACAGAAGCTTTTAGGAAGTCACTAGATGACAGGGTGGTGCCTGTTTCATGGAGGCAGGCACACGTTATTTATATTTAAGAAGGAGACAATCTTCTATGGAAAAAACTTGATAGGCCGATTAGTTCGACGCCAGTTATAGGTAAAATGCTTGAGTCAATAATAGCTGATAGTATTAGGGACCATATTGGACAGGACACAATTTAATCTCTACGACTCACAGCATGGGTTTATTAAAGGAAAGTCGCCTCACTAATCTTTTTTATCCTTTACAATAGAGTATACGAGGCAGCTGATAATGATGAGAGTTACGATGTGTTTATCTTGATTTTAGTAAGGCCTTCGATAAGGTAACCTCACCAGAGACTGTTAAATAAAGTCAGGCTCATGGAATAGGAGGAAGGTTTAAGTGATTGAACCAGGGCGTGGATTAGCGACAGGAAACAGAGGGTTACCATTAACGGTAAAAAATCAGAATGGGTAATATTGGCTAGTGGGGTTCCCTGGTTCAGTTTAGGCCTGCTTTTATTCATTATCTACATCAGTGACATAGACAATGGATAACTAGTGACATAGGTAAATTTGCAGATGACACCAAAATAGGACGCGCTATTAGGACAGGGAGGATGCTAGAGCACTGCAGGAGGATCTCAAATAAACTGTCAGCTTGGTCAGAGACATGGCAGATGTGAATTTTAACATCATCAAGTGTAGCGTACTGAGTGGAGGAACACGCAACCCATTACACGGGTATATTTAGACCTACAGCGATAGGCAGATCAGAGTGTGAAAGGGATTTGGGAGGCAGAACCTGGACCAAAACTAAGGGAGAGAGAGAGAGAGAGAGAGAGAGAGAGAGAGAGAGAGAGAGAGAGAGAGAGAGAGAGAGAGAGAGAGAGAGAGAGAGAGAGAGAGAGAGAGAGAGAGAGAGAGAGAGAGAGAGAGAGAGAGAGAGAGAGAGAGACACTAGGGGTCGAGGACAATCAACACCCAGAGAAAAACAAAGCAGGAGCGCGGCGCCTAACAAGGTTCCTGGGGCAGCGGGCGGCCAGCCTGATATTTATCAGCGAGGGACTGGGTGACGTGCAAATCTAAAGGTTCGTACAGTGTCCCCTCACTGAGCAATCACGAGAGCGAGGCGGGAAGAGAGAGAGGACAAGAGAACAACAACCGGGAGACCATCAAATGTAGGACAGGTTAAGCTAACGTTGCTGTTAAGCGGATTAGCGCGTTGCTGGGCTCACCATCACTTTTGGCGTTGTGAAATTAGCTTGTAGAGCAAAATCAGTGGATTCATATTCTCAAGCATTCAGATTTGATAAGGCTTTCTATAGAGGTTGTGGGTAGTTTCAAAGCTTTTTGGCAGTTTAACAAGACTTTAGGCGTTGTGAATTTAAAATGTAGCTGAAAATAGATGTTCTGGATCCTTATCCTCAAACATTCACATTTAATAAGGCTTTCATAGCGGTTGTGGGTGCTTCTATGGGTAGTGATAATGATAGTTTGAGAAGGCTTCTGCACCGTGAATGTGAAAAAACACTTCGAATACTTCAGACGATGGAAATAAACGCAAATGTAAAATAATTACTTCGACCTAAAACAAAAGCACCGCCTGAGAAGATTTGAGCAGAAGAAATAATCACTCATTTGCACCGTGTTATAAATATGGTTCCTTGAGTTAACGTAATATCGCTCTTGACTGATTGGTGTTAGCGTGGTGATGAATCCATTAGCACCACCAACACCACCACCATTTCTATTTTCACTATATACCATCACCAATAACTACCAAAGCCAAACCACCATTTCTATTCCACCACCACCACCACCACCGAAGTCAACACTTAAATACTATTATTCTCTTCGTTTCCCTGTCAAAACGATTTTCCTTCACTCTATCGACGCGGCCATTCACGGGTGAGGGAAAGGTAGCCGATAAACAGCTCCGCCTCGAAACTGTGTACACAGTTACATTTTGCCCCGCCGCCGTCGAAAGCTTTGCATGATGTTGAATCCAGAAACCGCTCAAATATTAGCCGGAGAGAGCGGCGAGGCGGGGGCGCGGGGTAGTTACGGAGGCCGATAGAAGTACAGGCTGGCAGAGTCGCCGCCGAGTTTGTGATTTTCTTTTGAAGGCTTTATTACTGTTACGCTTATTGTTATTATTATTGTTCCTGTCCTTTGAAGAGTGGCGGATGGGGGACAGTGTGTGTGTGTGTGTGTGTGTGTGTGTGTGTGTGTGTGTGTGTGTGTGTGTGTGTGCCCTCCTGAGGTGTCATTAGAGTTCAAAGGCTGCAGCTGTGTCACGCCATCAACATACACAGTCACTGGAACGCCCCGGGACACCTGAGATGCCTTCCGGAGTCAGCTGACCATCGCATGAGCTGACGCCGGGCGCGGCGAGCACTGCACACCTTGCGGGCTCCATCACCTTGTCTCTGCCCTCGCACTGTAAAATGGCTTGCCCCACAAGTGCCCTGCCCTCTGCCAGGGGCTCTCACAAGCTTTCATTGCTCCTCCGTCATCTTCATGCTGATGTTTTTTTTTAAACACAACACCCACTAGGAGGAGGCCAAAACCTGCAGCCACAAGAAAAGCCGTCCACGCTAGGTGTATCCCCGTGAATGAGGCACAGCGTAGCGGCCATTACGTCACGGGCTGCCGCTGCGCAGTCGCCCTGCCTCCGCCACCGCCGCCACACTGCCCGGCCCTCCGCCGCCCCTGCCTCGTCCTTTGCTGCTGCCCGGCGGGTGCCACCATTACCTGAAGCTTACATTACACTCCGTCTCGGTGCGGACAGGCGCCAGCACCGGCACAGTAATGGGTGAGAGATAAGCGCAAAGTGGCCTCTGGTGACCTGCCCTGCCGCCAGGCGACACAGTCGGTCTCCCCGCCCGCTCTCTGCCTGTCGTCCCCGGCCCTGGCCTTTCTGGCCCCTCGTCAAAGTGCCCTGGGGGACACAGTAACAGTCATATACGGCTGCTGGCGGCCTGTCTGCGCATAAAGGAGGCAGGAAAAGGACGCTGAAGGCAGAACACAACGCCGGGGTCGCCTGGCGAGCGGACCAATCAAATCACACACTGGGTGTTGTGCTCCCTCAGAGCAGAGAGCGGGAGGAGTGGAGGGGGAGAGCTTGGCCACGCGGAACATGGCCGCCACAAGCGTTGGGGACCCATATATAGCCTAGTCCAAGGAGGCTATAGAACAGGAGAGGGGCCTATGGGAGAACTCATGGGCGGGGTGTGGTGGTGGCGTCGGTTGCAAACCAAAGAGACTATATACGAAGAGACAGTGGTATGTAGTAATTTCTCGGGCGTGCAGAAGAAGCGCCATCTATTGCAGCCCACCAAAAACGTCACTTTTCAGGGTAGCTTAACTATTTTTGAAGTACCTGCCACAGCACCCTATCCAGCCTTCACTTATTTTTTTCATTGTAAAAAATGATTTACTAATGGGGTAAAAGAAAAATATATTTGTTCTTTATGTTTTATTAGGTATTATCTAATTATATCAATTTGTTATTTTAGGAAAAATATGATGTAGAGTATTTATAATATATATATATATATATATATATATATATATATATATATATATATATATATATATATATATATATATATATATATATATATATATATATATATATATATATATATATATATATATATATATATGTGTGTGTGTGTGTGTGTGTAGCAAACATATCCAGTGCTTTTAAATACAAGCAGCATACAACATTCTTATGCATGCTAAATTACTATAATGTTTTGCAACTGTGGTAACCTGGATGTCACACTGGTCCTGTGTCCCAGGGGTAATGGGTTCCTCAACAATTACAGGCCCAAGGGCTAATGTTACAGATATGAGCACTGAGGCCACGTGCTGCTAAGCAGCGTATGCCCCCAGCCTTACCTTTTACCTTTTGCAAAATGCTCTTAGCTGAGTAAAAATATACTAACTGTACAAGTGCTAGATAATGGCAAGCATTGTGCATACTGCTTGACAGGGCAGAGAACAAAAAGCTTCTAAGCATTACAACTGAAATAAACAATGGGAGACACTCAAAGCTTGTTCACTGAACATTACCCAATTCTATAACAGGCAAACCAACAATGGTGCATTATATACAATGAAAACTGTATTATTAAATGTTGCAAGGCACATCAATATAAGAGCAAAGCATCATAAAACATGCTGAAATACATGATGGAGGACATTAAGAAGGTAACACATGAGTTGTCTTAAATGGAATCCAATAACTTGTGGTCCTGGGAGACAGTAAGCGAGCCTGGAGGTGAAAATGGAAATGTAGGACACGGTATGATCTTCACAAGCTCTGACCTGTGTCAGGGTCATGAAGATATTAAGCTCAGCAGGCACAACTATGCAGCGGAGGCACACATACATGATAAAAAAAAGCAAATGGAGACAAAAATAAGGCAACTCATAGTGTAAGAAAATAGCAGGAAAGCAGTGCATGCACACATGTGACACACCAATAAAATTACAGGGCAGAGAGTGATATAGTATTTTCATAGGCTAAGCATCAGTAAACATGTAGCATTTATTGCAGGAACCACACATTAAAAGTTGGGATGTAATAAAAATATATGTTTTATGCACACATTTAAAGTTGGGATGTAATAAAATATATGTTTTTAGCACACATTAAAGTTGGATGTAATAAAAATCATTTGATATATGGAAACTCCTTGAACTGGCCAAATCAAACAAACCACTCTCTGTCCCCCCTGCCCCATTCTAAAAGCATTATTTTTCACAAGGTTTAATGAGGCATTAGTCAAGAATATCAAACTGCCATTACATTTTTGTAAATCATACCTATGTGATTATGTATATCATATAAAAGCAGAAAAAAAAATTTGCAAGCTGTAATACAAACAAGCTTACTCCTTAAAGCCACATTAATGATGCCAGACACGTGATAATAGACAGTGTGATGAAAGTACATGCTGTATTTCACATTATGAACCAAGCCAAGTGTCACTGCTGCACATATTAGGTAAGGCAGACACCAAAAAGCTTTGCTACCTGGAACAAGATTAAATATAAAGGAAAAATCCACAATAAAAGCATTGCATACCATTGGGTAGGAAAGAGAACAACATGCCTTCCAAGCAGTACGCCTGAAATAAACAATGGCAGATATTCAAGGGCTTCAGAGCTGGAACAAGATCTGATTTATAACAGGCAAAACAAAACAATGGTGCATTACATGCGATATCTGGCAGATTCCCTTTGCATTACAATTGGAAAGTGGCAGACACCTCCAAAGCTTTTTAACTGAACAAGATCTGATTTATAACAGGCAAAAACCAACAATGGTGCATTACGTGATATCTAGCAGGGAAGATAAATGATTCCTTGCATTTACAACTGGAAAGTGGCAGACACCTGTAAAGCTTGTTAATTGAACAAGATCTGATTTATAACAAGCAAGCCCAACAATGGTGCATTACTTGGCAATATTTGGCAAAAGTATATGGAAAAAATCTTTACGTAACAAGAGTACATTACTGGGCAATGGCAAATCCCATTGAAGTTTCTTCTTTGACAAAGCTCTGTGTTTTTTAAGCGCTGCAGGGCTGTCAGAGTCTGTTTGCTCCAGCCAACATGTACTGAAATACCCCTGTGTCATGATTGAAGTGTTGAAACTGAAGACAAGTGAAATACTGTGTCTCAGAAATCTATTAGCATTTGGACTTTGATAGTATATAGGCCAGAGCAAACCTCCTCTCTTGTAACCCATATCTCCTACTAGGCTTTCTTAGATCTTGGTGCATTCTAAGTAGCATGTTGAACCTGACCTCTGGTGAAAAATCCATCCCATTGGATCTAAAATTGCTGGTTCTGGGCAAAACTGCTCCAGGAGTTGTAACAGCATTGGGCTTTGAGCTGCCTTGCCTCCTGGTGCAGGACGACAGAATTGTTGTGGTGCAGCAATTTTCATCATGTCTGAAAATACATGAAAAATATTTAATCGCCAATTAATCACAATTCTAAATAATAAAATATGTGCATGTAATTGGGCATTATTTTCAGTGCTATAAGGACAGTGAATCTAAGCATTGACATTATGTCTGGCACGTTGTTATCGATGGAAGGCTTCACTTAGATTGCCTGACAAGAGTAATATTTTCAGGAGAGATGGGGGAGAGGATACAACTGAGACTCTTCACAGATATAACATGTCAAGATTCACAAGCACCCATTTCACTATATATATCTTTGATGTTCAGTCCATACTAAAACATTTGTCATCAAGTTGCCACACAAAAAAATATAAAATTCCCTGTTTCTGCAATGTTAGTCATACCCTAAGCCCCTGCATAAACCATCCAAGTGAATCAAGAATGAGTTCAAGGGCAGCAAATGAGCCAGCCACTAAATAAGGCACTCCATTTATAAAAAAAAAAGCCTGCATCATGATTTGGCTTGCCGACTGCCACAGGCGCCTGAAGAAAAACCTACCGGCGCTATATAGGCAGGTGGAAAAAAAAACTAATCACATCAGAACAATGGACAAAGGTTTGTTAGTGGCACTTCAAGGTTATGCTACCTCTCTTCAAAGATTGGCCAGCGTCATGGTTTAAAGTGTAAACAGGATAAACAAGAAACAGGTAGATATTCTGTGGATTACCATCTGTTATTATCAAATGCCAGCCTATGGCGGCAAAATTTGGAACCCATGCTAGCAAAAAACATAAGACCATATGCTGGATCACTCGACTAATCGTAACGGTAACTACAGCCATAGAAACATACAATAAAGAGTTTAAACATATCATTCAAAATTTCAACCTTTTTACATACTTTCTTTTTTGAGATATGAAGCTCACTGGTGTAATAGTTGAATATTGAACTCAATTCTGTATGCAGAGATGGAAGTAGATGTTATTAAGCTGTAATGTTTCCAACACATTAGTTGTGATTAAATAGCAACACGGAATAGTAATTCAAAGAGGATAAATTATCACTGAGTAACAAGAGGTTCTCATTACATTGTGGGTGAGCTTGATGGGCCGAGTCGAGTTTCCTCTGCAAACTCCCTACCAAGTTCTGCTAATTCTGTTGAGAGGCAAATTTTTAATCAAAGTGAAAATGGACGGGGCAAATGGTCACTAAAACTAGTTATTATACTTGGTGTCACAAATTTGGGCAAAGAATTTAGGGAAGGACCTCTGGTCTTGGCGTCAACTGATTAGGTAAATGATTCTCGTGCACTCCATTGGGCTATATTATATATACATTGTTATAATGTGTATTATTGTCTTCTGTTACTATATATTACCTACTGATAATGGAAATACATGTCAGGATTAATCATCAAATACAAGGAAAAAGAATCATGTATGTGGAAATTGTGAACTTTTAAGTTCATGTGACAAACAAAGTTTATTATACACAAAAAGATTGATACTTCAGGATGTAAAAGATTTTGATATAACATCACCCCTTCCTCCATATTGGTTCTTTAAAGCAAGGGTTGACTACAGCTGATTATTATTTGGCGGCAGGTTACACGACACTTTTTTTAGTGTGCAAACCATCTGGAAACTGGGGTCAATGATATTATAAAGAATACTTCATGAGTAGCTACTAAAACTTGACAACCTAGAAGGATGCAACCATCAGACTGTAAAGGATAGATATATTATACATTACATGTTACATTGGTGGATCCAGTAAGGGGCCCAGGTTCCCCCAATGTTCCTGGAGTGATAAGCAGGAAAACTAGTCAAAAAGCACGCTATCGCCAGGTTAAAACAATGCTTTCTACACAAAAGTCCAGGCCGTTATACCCATTGATTTAGGTCACTTCATCAGTTTCTCTTCAAGACCAGGACTGCCGGAGAATGGCTAATCGGTACATGCTAATGCTCCTTCCACCTGGCAAAAGTCTGACGTCCCTCCCAAACTCATTTCCCTGGATCTGCAACTCCAAAGACATACCGTAACATGGTTCAGTGATCATGGACAAAAAAAAAAAATGTTAAGACAATCAATATCCAATCATTTTCCAGGATACATAACCAGCATCCATATGAAGGAATTCTACAAATTAAAAGTGATGTTGAGCAGGGCAGAAGGTGTTAAGTGACTTTGCACAGTACTATTTTGTGAAGTCATAATTAGATTAATAACACAACAATCAACAAACACTAGATGGTGGAAGTATTCATACCAAATCAGTACATGAGCTGGTGCACTGCAATGGAAGTACATTCCTGTGCAGCCTACCAAGAGGGTTGAATGATGCCAGTAATTCAGGGGGGTACAAATGTCTCACCCTTGGCTCCCTTTCTTGGCCTCCCTTCAGCTGCCACATTCTTTGATGATATCGGACGTGTTCGGATCTGCTGATGAATAACATACGACAGTGGAACATGGAAGGAAAGAGGTCCACACGGTAAATACATGAGATCACCTGCATTAGTTGAGTGATTACAAGATGCCGTAAATTGAAATTCTTGATACTGAAAGGATGTCAGGACAACTGGGTGAAGGAGAGAGATGGATTATATACAGATGCCACCAATGAAGACTTAGGGATATACACATTCAGAAAGACCACAATTTGGCTGCTAGACAGAAAAACACCAGATGTCAAAGTGCCAGGACATTGAAGGAAGTACACAAGAAAAGCACACACTAATGAGGCATAGGGGTGCAAAGGGCGAGACACCAAATAAAACAACCGTAAACACTGCAAATGTTGAAGGGGAACCAAAAAAGAATTAGTGTCCCGGGCTTTTACTTCATCTCCAGCCATACACTTTGATCTCGTCTGCATTTGACCGGCTCGCGTAGCAACGGGGACTAGGTAATGATAATGATGATGCTCCTCCATGTCACGACGGCGCCAGTCACTGTTTTTGAACCCCGCTGAGCATAAGGTTACGGAAAGGGGTAGAGGAAGGCGAGAAGGCTAGACGACCCGAGAGAGAGAGAGAGAGAGAGAGAGAGAGAGAGAGAGAGAGAGAGAGAGAGAGATGAGTGGGTGTGAAAGAAAGTACGAGAAAGAAGTGAATAAGGGAAAGAGGAATGATAGATAGGAAGGTAAGGAGAGAAGAAAGAAGGAAGGAGAGAGAGAGAGAGAGAGAGAGAGAGAGAGAGAGAGAGAGAGAGAGCGTGTCTGGTGATTATTTGCTCTAAGTTGTGGGCTTAACACTTGCATTTTTGAGCTGAAGTACATGAGTTATAACTGTCTGTCTGTCGGTGCTTATGGTGTGTCGTGTGTATGTGTGTGTGTGTGTGTGTGTGTGTGTGTGTGTGTGTGCTCGTTCGCTTGAAGGTGCTTGCTTGCGTGCGTCATAGTGTAATTTATCTTTTTAAGCAGTCGTGAGTCATCGTCTCTCTCGTATTCTCGCTCTCATTAGGAGTGTAAAATTAAGAAAATAAACTTGAGTGAAGAGGAGCGTATGAGAGAGAGAGAGAGAGAGAGAGAGAGAGAGAGAGAGGGCGTGATAGGTCGAGGAGAGGGAGGTGGAAGCTCCCAACCTACGTCACGTCTTTTGATTGACTCCCCTTCCTCCTCCCTTCACTCCTTTCCTCTTTCTCCACTTCCATCATCCTCGCTTCCCATCCTTCCTCCACTCGCCCTTGGCTCCACTCCACACCAGTCCATTACAGATCTTACCTCCATCCTGCTTGTGTCTCCTCCACTTCTCTCCCTCTTCCCTCCGTCATAAATATCATAAGCAGCTTAGTTTTTGTTTTTTCTCTCTCTCTCTCTCTTCTCTCTCTCTCTCTCTCTCTCTATTGTTTGTCACAAGTTTATTGTTGTGAAAGCTTCCATTTTGAACTCCTTCCCCAAATTCTTTTTTTCTCCTCTTCCTCTTCCTCTACTTCAGCTTCATCGGTGAGTTGGGGAAAGGGAGGGGGGAGCCATTACTCTACAAACATTACCAGTCTCAGTTGTCTCACGGCGTTGGCAACAGTGTGGTGCATGTCCTCAGATAAGTGGCGTGTTGGAATATGGAAAGAAAATCGAGACGGTGCCCATGAATAGCATATTATTGTTGCTGTAGTGCTTTAAGGTTTGCGTTGTTGCTGTGTTGGTGCTGACGCGGCGTAGCCCAGCGGCCGTCACCTCCTGCCGGGTCGTGGACGTCCATTGTTTCTGGTGTTCGCCGGTGACCCGCGTGTGAAACTTTGTAAAACTGGGCTGGCGGCGGGCTCAGGTCACCAGCGATCACCCGCCATTGTGGTTTCGTGACCAGGTGACCCTGTGGTGAGGCGGAGTGGCGACGCGTCTTGGCGCCCCGAGGAGAAAGTCCCTCCGGGCGGCGCGACGCAGACTGACAGTCAGATAGTGAGTGGCGGCGGGATGGCAGCGGTGTAGGGAGAGTGTCGGTGCGGGCGAGGGGCAGCAAGGAGCCTCCCCCAGGGCACCATGAGCACCGAACTTGTCAGTGGTGGTGCCCTGCCTGGCCAGGCACCCCGGAGCCTCTGGGCTAAGCTGGGGCTGAACGAGTGGCTCTCTCTTGAAAACCGGCGGGTGAAGCAGTGGTGGTCCACCCGCTCCGGCACCGACCTGCACAAGATCTACCTCAACCACCTGCAGGACAGTGACTGTGTGCTCTCTCTCTCTCTCTCTCCCTTCTTATTCACTAAACAGTGCACGTCTCCCTGTGTCCCCTGTGGTGGTGTTGCGGCGAGGCTGTGGAGGCGGCACGGAACACAGCCGCCACCTCCACGGTCACACCCCCACCTCGCCCCCCCCGGAAGTCCAGCGCGGCAAGCCGGCGGCCGTGCTGTGCTGTGCTGCGCTGTGCTGTGTGCTGCGTTATGTTGTGCTGCGCTGCTCAGGGTCACACTCTGAAGATGACACCGCCCGACGCATCTATATTTTCCTCTCGTAATCATCTTCACTTTCTACACCAATTGCATCTCCCCCTTTCTTCCTCCCATCTCCCCCTTCCTTTCTCCTCTCTCCCCCTTCCTTCCCCTCTCTTCCTCTCCGTGTACACATCCTCCCCTTCCTCATTCATCTTTCATTCTTCCCCTTTTCTTCCTCCCATCTTCCCCTTTCTCTTCACCTTGACATTTTCCCCTCTTTATCCATCTTTCTTGCCCCTCTTCCTCCGTCTCCGCTCTACAGCTCCTCATCCCCTTCATCTTCTCTTCACACTCGGTTTCCCCTCCATTTTCCCCTCCTTCCTCCCCCCATCTCCCTTGTCTACTGTATCCTTCTCCATCAGCACTTCGCGTCATTTCCCTTCATATCGCATGCTTCTCCCCCTTCATCTTTTTTTTTTCTCTCTTCCATCATCACACCCTCCATCCCTCCCTGTTCCTTGCCTCCTCCCGCTCATTATCCCCGCCCACCACCTCGTCCATCACCACCTACACCATCATCACCACTATAGCCTAATAGCAACACAACATTATGAGGATACTAAATTTACTCCTTGTCTGTCTTGTGCCTTCACTCTCTACCTCTCCCCTCTTCTCTTTCCTCATCTACATCTTCACCTCGCTATGCCTGTCTAGTACCCTTATTCTCTCCCTCTACATCTCCTCCCTATTCTTAGCAATTTCAATCTCGTCCTCTCCACTTCTCCCCTTTTCTCCTCTCTTTCCTCATCTACGTACATGTTCACCTCCCTCTCCTTCCCTCTCCCCGTCTTTCTCCTTTCTCGTCCTCTCTTGCTCCCCCCCCCTCCTCTACTCCTCCCACTCCCTGTTTGTCGTGGCTGCATTGTGGATCACGCAGAGGTTCTTCCCCCTAGTCCCCTCCTCTTCGTACTCAAGGCCATGTGTTCTCTTCCTCCTCATCCTCATCCCCTTCTAGTAACCACCACCATCACCACCACAGCCACCGCCACTATTAGCATACCATATTATATTACCGCACTGTCTCACGTCAATCAGCAGCAGATACAAAAATCACAGTATTATAATGGAGTGTAAGATAGACAGTACGATCGCGAAAAAAAGTTACCAACGGACAGGGTGGAATGTGGCTCTGAGAATGTGCACGTATTTATCTTGCTCCTAAATTTTATAAGCACTTGAGTCTTCGCCAGCCTTTGCAACCTCGAGGAAGGAAAGAAAAAGATGCTGGTAGTGTGAGGGGAACTTCCCTTCTCTTCCCCTAGTCAGTGATGTGGGGGTTAGAAAGGACGGAGCTGCGACGATGAGCGAGCAGGCAGACAACTGATTAATGGTGGTGGTGATGGTAGTGATGGTGATGGTGGTGGTGGTAATGATGGTGACGATAAAACATGAGCAGCCAGCAACCCGACGTAAATTAGGGAACAAAACAACGCATAAGACATCACCATATTATCTGTATTAAAGGAGTCATTCTCTTATTACTTGATGGTGATATTGGTGTTAGTGGTGACGATATGATAGACCGGAACGACGCAAAACAAACAAACAAATTAAAATGTAAACAAATCACCATCAACCTTGCACTATAGGAATCTTCTCGTTGATGGTGAAGGTCGTGGTGGCTGGTGACAATAGACCAGCACCAGTTAAAAAAAAAAAGTAATCACCAATACATCACCACCACCCTTGATATTCGGCGCTTTGTGTCTTGAAATTGGGTTGTTTTTTTCCTGTAAGTTATCGATCATCTTGCTTGGCTGAGAGGGCGACGGTGTGACATAGCTGAGTGTAGGTGAGGCGTCTCCGTTACGCCAACACCCGCCCTGTGTGTGTGTGTGTGTGTGTGTGAAGGCGTGAGCGGCCGTGGCGGAGCAGTAGGCGGCGGCAATGTGCTGAGGCGAGAGACAGACGAACCGGATTGTTGATTCTCCTCCTCCTCTTCTTCTCTTTATTTTCTTTACCTTTTTTTTTTCTTCTCTCATCTTCTTATTCCTTTTCCTCCTCCCCCTCTGTCTCCTTTTCTTCCTCCTCCTCCACCATCTACTACTACTACTACTATTACTACATCTTTTCTTTCTCTCTTTTTTTGCTTCGTTTTCTTCTTATTTTCGTATTATTCCCTCTCTTCCCACCTCCCCTTTCACCTTTTCTTTCTCCTCCTCTTCCTCTTCTTACATTCCAGGCATCATAATGTAATGTATTCAGCCCGTCTTCTCCCTTGTACGGCTCGCTGTCTTCTCTTATTTTTCCACTTCGTTGCCTCGCTGCATATTTTCCCTTTCTTGGTTCCTGCACTAAACTAGAACGTTACCTGCCCTTCTTCATAGTCAGGTGCTTAGCGGTAAGGAGTTTTATGTAGCGTAGGAGGCAGGTAAGCAGGTAGATAATTAGGGCCAGGTATTACGCTGAAGAGGCTGTGTAGTTAATATTGATAGGTCATTTAGCGAGTACATAATGAAAAACAGGTGAAGGACGTGTTAGAGCGAACCGATATCTTAATAAAAAGGAATGTAGTAGATTACGTTAGCGGTTGATAATGCAGTAAAGCCAAATTGGATTCAAGACGCAAGACAGCATTAGACAAAAAAAGTCGCAAAAGGAATGAACGTTACTAAAAAGAGGTAACTGACAGGAATGAAGGACGTGATAAGAGTGGATCGGAATGTTAAAAATGGACTTGATAATGCAGTAAAACCAGATGGCAATCAAGACGCAAAAAAAAAAAAAAAAAAATCGCAGAGATGAACGTTACAAAAAAGATGAAGTGAATGATAGGAATGAAGGACTTGACTACAATAGGGCTTGATAGTACAGCAAAGCCACATCACATTCAAGATAGAAGACAGGACTAAAAAAGAAAAAAAAAAAGATCGCGAAGGGATGAACGTTACAAAAGCCATTTCGTCGAACCCTTGACTGAACTGACCTGTGACGGAAAAAAAAGGAGAGGGACAAAGTAAGTTCACACAAGAAATGGAGTTGTCAGGGGATGGCAATGCGAACTGATGGAACTGAACTCTGACGAAATAAAAGAGAGAGGGACAGAATAACACAAGAAATGGAGTTGTCAGGGGATGGCAGTGCGAACTGATGGAACTGAACTCTGTCGAAATAAAAGAGAGGGACTGAATAACACAAGAAATGGAGTTATCAGAGGATGGCAATGCGAACTGATGGAACTGAACTCTGGCGAAATAAAAGAGAGGGACTGAATAACAAGAAATGGAGTTATCAGAGGATGGCAATGCGAACTGATGGAACTGAACTCTGGCGAAATAAAAGAGAGGGACTGAATAACACAAGAAATGGAGTTATCAGGGGATGGCAATGCGAACTGATGGAACTGAACTCTGACGAAATAAAAGAGAGGGACAGAATAACACAAGAAATGGAGTTATCAGGGGATGGCAATGCGAACTGATGGAACTGAACTCTGACGAAATAAAAGAGAGAGGGACAGAATAACACAAGAAATGGAGTTATCAGAGGATGGCAATGCGAACTGATGGAACTGAACTCTGACGAAATAAAAGAGAGAGGGACAGAATAACACAAGAAATGGAGTTGTCAGAGGATGGCAGTGCGAACTGATGGAACTGAACTCTGACGAAATAAAAGAGAGGGACTGAATAACAAGAAATGGAGTTGTCAGAGGATGGGCATGCGAACTGAATAGGCTAATTGGCTTCGTGGTGTGTAAATGTCGGATAGAATTCTAGTTAAGACAGATTGAACGAATAATTTGGAAGGTACGAAATGACAACCCTAATGAGAAAAACGGACTCCCTGATAGTAGTCTTTAGTGTCTTTCGTCATGCTGCCGAAGGAAACTAATGATCCCGATGATGATGGCACGTGAAGGTTGCAACTTTAAACACACCTAGCATAAAAAAATGGAATAATCTCTCTCTCTCTCTCTCTCTCTCTCTCTCTCTCTCTCTCTCTCTCTCTCTCTCTCTCTCTCTCTCTCTCTCTCTCTCTCTCTCGTAGGTTCCTGGCATATTTTCGTGTTTAATAGATTCTGTTGAGTCTGATTATCAAATATATTTTTTTTATATCTTTTTTTAATAGTCTCCTGATCTCAACCAAGAAATTATCATTATTATTATTATTTTTTTTTTAACCATGTTTTTGATATTAAAGTCTGATGGAAGAAATCAGTTGGTAATAATTGTGAAGGGTTGTCACATTATGTCCTACTACCCATCATCTCAAGGCTCCTACTACCCATCATCTCAAGGCGTGTAATTGAAATAAGTGAATCAGTTACATCTCTGCAAAGTCTAAATATTACAAACTCAGTCGTACAAAATTATATAAAATCAACAAAACCAACTAACCATGCCTTGAAAAACGAATAAAAGACAAATCAGCCACACTTGTTAATAAAGACTAGTTTGAAGTATAAGTCAATAATAATCAAATTTTAACTGGTCATGTATAGAAAGCAAAATTACCTCGTAACTATTAACACGCATTCAATCAGCACCAATTTTTAACTGGTACAAAAAAAAAATTAAGCCACTGGACGCACATATTTGTCTGGCCTCTTGTACGTAGTCTCCTTATTAAGTCTTTTCATACGAGTTCAGTTCCCTTGCCTTGCCTCCTAGATAAAAAGGTGGGAGGGATGGACTGTATTTATGTTTAGATTTGAATGTGTGTTGTGATGGTAGCGGTGGTGGTTGTAGTAGTATTATTAGTAGTAGTAGTAATAATCGTGTATCCTTTATACAGCACAATATAACTGATAATGCATAGAAATAGTCTTGCAGCAGTTAGTACGCGCACCAAATCACCACCTTATATACAGCACAATATAACTGATAATGCATAGAAATAGTCTTGCAGCAGTTAGTACGCGCACTAAATCACCACCTTATAACTGATCATACAAAAAGAAAAAAAGAAAAGCTACTAGGGTATTCATATCCGTCTTGCCTCATGTAGTCTCCTTAAATCCTTGTGTAACCTTACTTATACAGCACCATATATCTGATCATACATAAAATCATCTTGTAGCAATTAGCACGCGCAATAAATCAGCACCTTATCAGTCCGTCTTCTTCCTTGTACGGCTCGCTGTCTTCTCTCATTTTACCACTTCGTTGCCTCGCTGCATATTTTCCCTTTCTTGGGTCCTACACTAAGTTAAAACGTTACTTGCCCTTCTTCATAGTCAGGTGCTTAGCGGGAAGGAGTTTGTATATAGCCTAGGAAGCAGGTAAGCAGGTAAATAATTAGGGCCAGGTATTACGCTGAAGAGGCTGTGTAGTTAATATTGATAGTCATCCGAGTCGTTGGCTGTCACCGAGTTGTCCGTCCCTCTAGCGGCCGCCCGTGTGACGTGTGTTGTGTTCGCCCCTATCCGTCGAGGTGTTTTAATCACGCCTGTTGTTTGTTTTGTCCGTGTGTGTTTGTGGGGAACTCTCTCGCTTGTTTTGCTGTAGTGTAAGATGATTCGGTACTTTATTTTTCATTTATTGATTGGCTTTGAGTTTTGTTTTTTGCGTTGATGTTTGTTTTGTCTTTTTTTTTTTCGCAGTTCTCTGCGTTTCGTGTGAAGTTCTATCATTTTAAAACAATCTTGTGTAGCTATGTGTATGGGTTAGGCTGAATGGTATTACGTTTCTCTCTACCTACCTCTCTCTCTCTCTCTCTCTCTCTCTCTCTCTCTCTCTCTCTCACTACACACACACACACACACACACACATGGAGGAGGGAGGAAAATTAGGAAACGGAGGGGAGGGGAGAATGCAGAGAGGCAGCAGCACCGCCACCCTCACCCCCGTCAGGTATTTTCTGGAGGAGGGAGGAAGAGGAAAGGAAGGGGGGAGGCAGGGTCAGGTATTATCACAGCTGCCTGCACCACTTAATCGTCTGCGCCATTATTTTGAATTCCATTTTGAGCTGTTATCGTTTAGTTTAGTTTTTTTTTTTTTTTAGTTTTTTTTTATGTGTGTTGTTACTAACTCACCTCCATTATTTTTTTTTTCCTGTATAGAAGTCTATTTTCACACACACCCCGAAAAAATGTTGATAAAAATGTCCTCAATCGTCTGCGCCATTATTTTGCATTCCATTTTAAGCTGTTATCGTTTAGAGTTTTTTTTTGGATTTGTATTTTTTTATGTATGTGTTGCTGCTTACTAACTCACCTCCGTTATTTTTTTTTCCTGGATAGAAGAAAAATGTTGATGAAAATTTCCTCACCGCTTAGGTAGCACCTTTTGTGTGTGCGCGTGTGCATGCGTGCGTGATCGTGCGATTACGTGTGGGTGTGTATGTGCGTGCGTGTGTGCGTGTTCTGCCTATATCGTCGGTAGGCATTCTTGAGGGGCTTGCTGGATGTTCCGAGCCTGTTAGTGGCATCCATGGCGAATTTGATTTCAAGTGGATGCCGTGGTATGTGCCTTGTTTGGCCTGTGCTGCCCTCCGTTGTTCCTCTTGACTCCAAACCGCTAAAGGTAGGGTTGATTGAAGGTAACATGTGTTTAGCCTACAGCTGAGTTAATGATGTCAGTGTCACTTGTTTATCGCTCATTTTCCGGTCCAGTTTCTAAGTTATATACTGTCATCGTAGAATCACACCATTCTTTATATTTTTTTTATTTCTTTGGCGTCAATGTCGCTGCTTGTCAGGGTTGGAAAAAATCATGATTTTTTCAAGGGATAAAAAAAAAAAAAGATTTATTTTATTTAAATCGGATTTTTTTTATTATTTAAATCGATTTTTTTTTTCATCAATCCTTGTTAGTTTCCACTGATTATTTGTTTCAGTCTTATGAGGCCCTTTCCTTGTATTAAACTTGGCCAATGTTAACTGAAACAATAGTTTAACATACATTACCCAAGATAAGTTTTTCACTTAAAAATCATAAGTATGACATAGTTTATTTTTTTATGCTTTTGAATAGTTTTCTTGTAAAAGCTGGCAATGATTCACTGGTGCCTGACATGCAGGACCAGTTACTGTACAGCGTGTCCACTGCTTGAAAATTTTTCCAAGATCTTGAAATCTTAGGCACTAGCTTGAAGGCTTGAAAGAAAAGTAGAAAAATTAATAAAATGTTGGATTTCTTTTACATTCAGTGTCAATATATATATATATATATATATATATATATATATATATATATATATATATATATATATATATATATATATATATATATATGAGAGAGAGAGAGAGAGAGGGGGGGGGTTGTCAACCCTAAAGTCAGACGAGAGGGATGTGTAGAGTCATTGCGCGCAGACTCGCAATCGCAAAGTTGCCAGGTCCTTACGTTTGACTAAAATTATATAGGATTATGAGAACTTAGAATATTCTAATGGTTTCTTTTAATGTATATATATATATATATATATATATATATATATATATATATATATATATATATATATATATATATATATATATATATATATATATATATATAATTTAAATCATTAGATATTTTACTCTAGATGTATCACTTAAATCTTTTTAAATGCAGTATATTTAATTTTTATTTGAATCATGATTTTTTTACTCTGATTAAAATCGATTTAAATCACTTGAATTAAATCATTTGATTTAAGTCAAACCAAACCTTGCTGCTTGGGTATGAAAAAAAAACCGTTAAAGTTGGATGAGGAACTGGTTGGTAGAGATCACTTTGACCTAAAAAAAAAAAAAAGAAAAAAAGAAAAAAAAAACAGCAAAGGTAAATCTATAAATGAGAAAAATAAACCGAGGAGGCATCAAGTAACACACACGCACGCACGCACGCACGCACGCACGCACACACACACACACACACACACACACACACACACACACACACACACACACACACACACACACACACACACACATATATATATATATATATATATATATATATATATATATATATATATATATATATATATATATATATATATATAATATACACAACAAAGAGAACCATAACACAGACAAGAAAAACAAGAAACAAATAAAGAAGCTCCACGAGTAACTACAACAACACACTCGTGCACCACCCTCTTCTAAACACACACACACACACACACACACACACACACACACACACACACACACACACACACACACACACACACACACACACACACTTCCGCCTCCTCCCCCCTTAAGCGTGTGTTTGCACTAGGAATACCGACCGCTTGTGGCTGTATATTTTGGCATGCGGGGGCGCGAGTTAGAGCAAACAAGATGTAAATCACGCCGATCTGGCCTACTCCGGCCGCGGATCGTTTCCTAGTGCAGCCCCGGGCATACCTGGGGTGGAGGGGCGGGGCTAAGGGTAAACAGGATACAACAGAGGCAAATAAGCCGCGTTCAAGGTCACGGTGCCAGTGGAGACGGTGGCGGTGGTGGTGGGGATGAGGCTACAGGTGTCATGGCACTCCTATTTATCTGCATTATGAAAGCTCGTCTCAGTTTTCTTGTTTCATGGGGTTTAGCTGTTAGAAGGGCATTAGGCTTCGTAAAATTAATGTTTCATGTTGTAATATTTCATAACAGCTGAGATCCTGTCATCCTGCGTTCCTGTCCCATCAAGAGTAAGACTGGGTTACTTAATATTTGTGTACGTAGTCGTTATTGACATTGACATTTGTGTGAAAGTGCGGTGTTGTGTTGTTTGACATTGACGCCTTCTGTAATCAACTATAATTAGCGACAGGAAAAGTCACTGCTTCCGGTTATTATAATTGGCAAAATCTCTCTCTCTCTCTCTCTCTCTCAATTACACTGTTTTCTACCACGACAACCATCTATTACGACTACTACTACTACTATCACTTATGTAGACTACAGACAACTCATTCTTAGACGTCCCTTTCATGGCCTCCCTTTCTTCTTCAGCCCTTCCATCCCTCCCCTTCATCCTCCGTCTTTCCTCTCCATGCCCATCCTCCCTCCTGTCCCTCTGCTGCTCTTCACCCTCGCTGCCTCACCCCCGTTGCAACAGACTCCAGCGGGACTTCACAAAGGCTCCTCTACTCCCCCTTTACTCCCCTGTACCTCTCCATCCTCTCTTTTCAGTGTTTGTCCCCCCTGTCTCTCCTTCCTTTCCTCTCTCTATTTGTTCCTCCCTCCTCATGTTATTTCTGGTGTGCTCTACGTAATCCCGTGAACCTCCCATAAAAGTTCGTATGCATCTCACGAAGGAAAATTTCTTAACGTTTTTTTTTAGAGAATGATACGAATACGAAAAAAAAAGTTGCCGTGCACCACTAAGTTAGGCATTACTTTAGTCTTGTTCAGTTCCTCTAATATGTCTGGATATTTAAGTTTACATACATTTTTTTTTTTTATTCTTTTTTAAGTTGTCCGCTGCACATTCGCTTTTTGCCCACCCTTGTGTATATCAGAGTTTTTTTTTCTCTCCTCCCGTAGGCTGTGTTTGTGATTGTAAAAGGAACAAGAGGGGAAGGAGGGTTTGGTTACCTTTAGACGTTACCTACCCTTCAGTCCAGGTAACACACACACACACACCTCTGCATGGTCAAAACAGACGGGCGGGAAAGCGAAGAGAGAGAAAGAGAGAGAGAGAGAGAGTACGACTCGAGGATTAATTAAGTCACACACACACACACACACACACACACACACACACATTCACATTCGCACACACGCACATGCTTGCAAGGAGGGCGTGGCGGGGAGGGGCGAGGCAGACCAGGGTGGTCTGGGCTGGAGAGGTTGTGGCAACTGACACTAGCACGGTTGGTGTGATCTCGCCGACCAGCACCAGCAGGTGGCTTCTATAGTCTGGCACAAATATGAAGTTCGTTTGGGTGGGGCCCGCGCCTCTTCAAAGCGATGCCGCATCCCCCCATTGCATCATAAATAA
Organism: Eriocheir sinensis; assembly: GCF_024679095.1. Lineage (NCBI taxonomy): Eukaryota > Metazoa > Arthropoda > Malacostraca > Decapoda > Varunidae > Eriocheir > Eriocheir sinensis. Next base: position 196,854 of record NW_026112106.1, read on the forward strand.
GGCTATCTAGTGCTATGAATGTGTCGCTTTTGAAAATAATAGCAATGAATTTTATAGATTCCATAACACGACATTTTTGCTTTCCGACGCTATCAGCGATCAAGGACACCATGTTAATTTCTTCCTCACCTCCACGCGCGATGATAGCTATTCCGACGGCTGTCCTTACTCCGAAAGCTCGGTTTGACAGAGCTGTGGCCAGGGGACTCCCTTAGCGGGCCTTGCCCAACCGGACTCTGTAGCTGAGTGACTATAGTTTCGTTTTGCTTTCTACCCGTGGTGTTAGCGATTGTTGGCATTGTTTTCAGATGTGTTTGACTCATCATCCACAGCAAGGGTATAGAGCATTTAAAGTACAATTGTTACCGCAAGTAAATAATGAATTAGATTATAAGGGATGTAGTATGTCTGCTGGTAGAGTTCAGTCTCCTTTTCTTCTTTTTTGTTTTTTTTTTTTTTTTTGTCCCTGCCGTGCACGTAGAGTGTGAGTGAAGCTTCAATATCTTATTTCTTTTTAGCAGCCGCGTCAGCGAATGTTGGTGTTTCAAACATCTCTCGCACAATTTTTACTTCACGGTTGGAGCAGATCAAGTTGTCGGTGCCGATTGTTTATCGTTCTGTTTCTCTGTTAGTCGCATTACGCAAAAAAAAATAAAAAACAGCTGTTTCCTGAATTTTGTCGGAAAGGTGGGCCAAGAAGGAACCCGTCCTTATTTTTATAACATTGTAGTTTAAACTGGTGAATAATTGCTAATATATGATGGAAACTGAATGACAGGGTAGCCATATTGAAAAACAAAAACAAAAAAAGCTGCATGGATGGCAAAGCAGAAGGGGTTCCAGGGGTAGCGATGCGATTGGAAGGTGGTTCAGTTTAGGGACTGCACGGCAGTTTCTCTGGGAGCTCTTGTCACGGATACTGTTGGCCGCCCAGGGGGATGGTGGAACACAACGATAGAGATTATTATAATAACTCTCTATATCTATATATATATATATATATATATATATATATATATATATATATATATATATATATATATATATATATATATATATTTATATATATATATATATATATATATATATATATATATATATATATATATATATATATATACATATATATATATATATATATATATATATATATATATATATATTTATATATATGTACAGGTACGTACGTACGTGCATACATACATACATACATACATACATATATTACATTATACGTACATGCACGTACGTATGTACATATATACATAATATTAATATTACATACATACATACATACATACATACATACAAACAAACACACAGACATACAGACTCACTTACATACATACATACATACATACATACATACACACATACACACATACATACATACATACATACATACATATATATACATATATATATATATATATATATATATATATATATATATATATATATATATATACATATATATATAGATATATATATATATATATATATATATATATATATATATATATATATATATATATATATATATATATATTATACAATATTCTGATGGCCACTTCCATGTGACTTGGCATCGGCCACGTTTTCGACATTGTTGATGGACAAATTTTGTGGCCGTTTCGATTTGCTCTTCATCGGTGAACAGCTGGGTCGGCGTCCTTTTCCAAGGTGGAGTCTGTCTTTCTGGTCCTTGTCGAACAGTGGATGTTGGCCGGCCACGCATTTTTCCTTGGCCAGCTTCATTGGTGCAGCTACTTGTATTTGTAGCCTCATCCTGTTCTTTTCTGAAGCCACCGCCACCCTGTGTTGCGTCTCCGTCTCTTTCACTGCAATGTCTCTGGAAACAGTTATATTACGACTACTAATATATGAGGATTTATACCTCAGTTTGTTGTTTTAAAATTCGTTTGTTTGCTAACTCACTCACACGTGTCTTAAATTGTGCTGAATGTATTTTCAATTTTCTTAATTTCTTTATCAGCAGGCCAGTTGTTGAGCCTCACGTTTTATTACTGTGTTCACTTATTGGCATGATATCCATCGTTCGTGGACGAGGAAGGGGAGAGTAATTGTGACATCTTTATATGTCTGGGCCTCACATGAAGGAAAAAAAATGTGATCCTTTCTAAATAGGGCCAACACTTGTGGGGCAAAATGGAGAACCATCCATTTTTAGGGCAGTAAACATTCCCTTGTGTGACGGTGAGCGGCTTGCAAAGGAGCACCGCGCGGCCATGGCGATTCCGTCTCATCCCCAACGAGGCAGGTCAAGCCATGTCTCAATTAAACATTGCCTTCACTTGCCTGTAGGGAGCTGCATGTCTTTCAGTGATCCTCTCCTAACACTACAATGTCAAGAAAAGAAGAAGAAAACTAATACGTTTTATGTTTGTTTGTTAATATATTTATGTTTAGGAAGCAGATATGATATTATTGTAAGATTCTTTTTACACGTTTAGGGGATAAACGAAAGTCATTGAGATGAAACTTTTTTGGCAGAAAAAAAAACTCGTTTCTGTTAGAATACCAAAGGGGTCTGAACATTTTTTCTCGATAATTCGTGTCCTGTCTGTTCACTGATGGCTCAGACTGATAGGTGTATTCCGGTCTTCTTTATGTCTGATAATTATAAATCAGTTAAAAGTTTTTAAATTATTTTGGTTAATACTGCAATGAGTCACGGGTGTATCCTTACCCTGCATCACTGACAGACGAACATAATTTCTGCTTCATGTACATGAAGTAAAAAATATGTTTGTCTGTCAGTGATGCAGGGTAAGGAATATACCCGTGACTCATTGCATCATTAACCAAAATAGTTTATTTTTTTTTTAACTGATTTATAATAATTAGACAAAGAAGACTGAATGAAGTACAGCTATCAGTCTGAACCATCAGTGAACAGACAGGACACGAAGTTATCAGCGGAGAGCGGATAGAAATGTTTTCAGACCCCTTTGGTATTCCAAATGACTGAAATGACTCGTAACTTAATGGTTAGACACAAATCAAAAGACTGAAATACCGTTGTCAGTTTGGCCCACCAGTGCAGTGGACAGACAGGACATGAACGATTCACCACATCTGCTACAGTCTTTCCATCTTATTAATTAAGTCACTTTAGGCGTGAATGGCGGGATTAGTGGATATGCTACATCCCCCCCCCCCCCTTCGTCTCTCTCTCTCTCTCTCTCATTGTTAATTATTAGCTGCTTCTAAGTAAGTCTTTAACACTGTGTACATTTAATTATATGAGAAGACCATATAATGCCTCGAGAGATTCGTTTTCTGAGGACAGGACATCCCTGTACGCTGTGGCAACGTGTTTGGGTGATGTGGAAAATAAGGAGAGAGAGAGAGAGAGAGAGAGAGAGAGAGAGAGAGAGAGAGAGAGAGAGAGAGAGAGAGAGATGGTAGGAGTGAAGTGGCAACACAGCTTGCCTGAAGCAGTCACACCTAAAGCGACTTGACAAAATGGAAAGACTATACCATGGACGTGTACGTGACAGCCTTGCCTCATCGGCTCAGGGCTCTGCCACCACCGTCAGTCGGCACCATACATGTAACCCCAGAATTTTAATTTTGGGGATAATCATTAATCATAATTATATTCCTACCCACTTTTCATTTTGTTTGCCATATGTAGTACTCAACATCAGTTTATGATTTGCTTATTAAATCATTCATTATTTTATGACTGTAAATAAGGCGTTTTGAAATGTCAATAGATTTCAGAGGGAATCCCCCCTGGATGTAGAAATGGTTATCATATCTGATTTGTTTTCATTCATTATTTACGGAAACAAAGTGCTCATTTAAACCACATTTTTTTAGTTTTACAGGCACATGCTTTGGTGAAAATACATACTTGTAAAAAACTGAAAAGGCCTAAATAACTTTGTTTATCTGACTTCAGGTCATATTGCCTTTCTTGAAAAGGCCGTGGCACGGCATTGCCTGAGGCATGGATTTGACATTTTAAATAGATGTAACGTTCTGTTTGGAATAACTCGCCTGGCGTTTGTGATTAGGGCTCGGGGTGTTATCCACATGTCTAAAAAAAATCGGCAGACAGTGAAGAAGGGAGGCTCCCACAGGGGTGGTGTCACAGGTAGGGGAAAACATTTGGGGAAATTATGATGACGCAGCATCCCGATTGTAAATAGAATATTGTGACCCGGATGATGAACAAGCAGTGGAAAATATCCGTTGAAACAAATTTTGTGGCGTAATAAGAATGTATAGGTGGCGTGCACGAGAGTAAGGGCCGTATTTTAAAACATTTCGTCGCCCAAGTTCACATATTTGACATGGCTTTCGTAGGAGCTGTAGGCCTTTCCAGGGGTAGTTTTATGACCCTGGTGGTAGTTTGACCCTTCTTCTGTGCCATGAACCTTAAAAAACATTCATGAAAAACAGATTGAGCCCCTCTTTGACCTTTAGAAATAGTTGATGTGAGAAGCGATGGTGTCTTAAAATACGGCCCTAATAACTGTTCACCATCGCAACGGGGTTTCTATCGGGTTGGAGGTAGCTGATAGTCTAAAACCACATAGGGTTCCCAGAGCCTGGATTTTGAAGCAACCAGCGGCCATCTTAGGGTGACGGATGGTGAGACAGAGAGAAATTTAACATCACATAGTTAGGTCTGCTACTGCTATTATCAAGTTACCAGCGCCTCGGCGATCCTGTCAGATAGACTTGTTATTTTCTTGTACATTTTTTACCCCCTGATTATTGTTACATTGATATATACATGTCATATACCATCTGAATTAGAAAAATATGCTGGATTTGAAACTGTAAACGAAATTTTAATGCAATAAAAAATACATGAATGACAAGGAGTTGAAGCAAAAAAGGTGAACAAAAATGTTTATACACTACCATAATTTTTATTGTAGGTTTACCTAAGTGCAATAAATTTGTGATCATGATATGCAGCAATGTCTCATCAACACGACGATCGGCTCAGTTTTCCAAAATATCATAATGGTGGCTAGCTAATAGTGGTTAAGTGTAAACATGTGGAATCATGGAAAGGTCGCCAATCCGTCACCCTATGGCGGCCGACCACAGAGTTACAGGCAGGAGCAGTGGCATCACCTCTCACCGTGGCGAGAGATTGGAGTTGATCCCTCTAGTATATAACTCTGTGTCTAAAAAGAACCCCAGCACTGGAAAAGTGGACGGGATTTCGGCAGAAAGTCTGTCTTGCGGCACCAACGCGGAAGATAAAAAAGAAGCGCGATTTGTTTTGCCTCCAACTCTGCCCCGAGCTTGAACTTGAGTTGTGCACGTAACCTATTGTGCCGCCTCTGTGGCACATAGTGATGGATCACTTGACTGCACCACAATCACAGGCAGGTTGTAGAACTGATCATAGAGGATCGCACTCGTAGATACATTTTTGGTAGGGAGAGGTCAAGATGATATAATAAGCGATAGATTGCATTGCGATGGTTGCCTGTACTGGATGCTTTATACAGAAATATCACAAGTAAAAGTTGTTTGATGTAATTTCCTTCCAGCAATGACTTGTGCAGGATGACTGTAAACATATTGTTCTTTTCATCAGAGATACACGCTGTACTGCCGACCATTTGCCAGTCAGTAGGTTAAATTACCAAGCCACGTGTCTAATTGATGATTTCTTCATTTTTCAGAGTTGCGCTCGCAGCTGAACGAGCAGCTGAGAGCGCTCGATGGCCGCGTGGACACGCAAACAGCCTTGGTGGGGGAGCTGCAGGACTGGTTCAGGCGCCGCGCAGAGCTCCACCAGGACTATTCCTTCAAGCTGGACAAGCTGGCAAAGTCCCTCCAGGCCAGGCACAAGGAACAGAAGTACAAGTGAGTTATGTGCTCTACTTTGTTGTTGTTTTTTTATATTTTTTTGTCAGCCATGGTGCAACCCGGTGTGGCGTTAAGTCTCGTCCCCCTGATTTGGTTTGACCCATCCTGATCTGCGCAGCATGCATGCGCAGCTTATACTAAGTTTACCTTTCATCTTATGCTAATTTTCATGATTTTTGCCAAATTCAAGGCTGCCATGGACCCCGTAGCTCAGCTACTATTGAATGCAGAGTATCCCATATACCTGACCTTCAGTCCGATAAAAACTCTGAGACAGAAGGACAATCATAAGATCGAAGTTAAGCTCAGTGTAAGCTAGTAGAAGACAGTGCAGTGAATGAAATAGACAAAATAGCAAAGCCCGCGCATGCGCATTGCGCAGATCAGGATGGGACAAACCAAATCAGGGGGACGAGACTTAACGCCACACCGATGCATGCAGTTTGCAGTCAAATGAAAGCCTGACACTAAATATCAATTGATGAATTTATTAATTGATTGCTTAGTTATGGAAAGAAGGATGAAAGAAATGTATTAAAAAAAATATGTTTTGTAGCCTCCTAACAACAATACTTACAAATTAATATTTCATTTTTGACCAGTAGGATGGAGATTCAAAGATGCATGTTGCATGTTATATCAGTTTATTGTAATGTTCACATTATTAATAAAAATGTTTCATATACAAACAGACATTTTTCGATGGAAAGCCTCACTGCACTTTCCTCATAAGCATATAGTACATTCATGTTAAGATATATTTTCTGGCCGATGGCTTACAGATAATCATGGAAATATGATTATCATGGTTTCTTTTTATAGGCACATGACAAACAAGAGTAACTCCTTCATTAAAACTCAATATTTTCGAATTAAATAACCTTCATGCTGTATATTTACACACAGACTTACTAGACTGCTCGTCCCCTATCTCCTTGTATTGTGCTGAGTGAAGCCGGCCTGGGGTCGTGGGTGTGTCCACTTCATCCAAAACCGACGACTTCACACACCTCACTCCCACCCTGTGTCCTGACCCCAACATTCATTTTTAAGAAAAACAGACCATCGTCTTCCTGAAAAAACTCTGCATCACACTTGCTTAAAATTGTAACAATAATGTAAAAATAAATATACGAAAATCAGAGTTAAATGAAGTAGGGGGTTCACATTTTCGTGCACTATTTCCCCTCAACTCCTTAGTATTCAGCTGGTTTTTGTCGCATCGCTTTAATAAGTACAGATCCTAAATCTGAATGCTTTCCTGCTTCTGATGGTGTAGGGTACAGCCATGGCTGATAGTCCATGAGCAGGTGGTGGGGCAAGCCACAGCCAATACTAGGCAGAGCGTTCGAACAAGTTGACGTTCCACACATCTCTCAACAACTCTGTGAACGAGTTGTTAGTAGTTTTGTATGTAGGTCTAGGAATCGCAAGTAATGCATCACCAAATGTTTTGGCTCGTTGTATTTGATGTTATAATTACAAGAGATGGCTGTATGTATAGAATACCCATGATATGTAATGAGTAAGATTAATAATAACCGATATTGCGGCATGTGACGGCTCCAGTATAAATGGTGAGGTGCAAATGTGTGTGTGTGTGTGTGTGTGTGTGTGTGTTACAACTATGCTCATGTTTTTTTTCTGATTTCATATTAATCTTATCCAGGTTTCATGAAAAGTGGATATGTAATGTTGACCGATAAACTTTGCCATTCTAGATTTACAAACATTTGGATGCCAATAATTACGGTGAAGTGAGTAACATGTCACATATACGGTATTGTAATCTTTATTAAGGTCATAAAGCATTACATAGTATAGTTTCCTATGCAAAATTCAACAGATAATTGATAAATAAGTGCAGGATAAGGGAATAGGGCAGCACCCCAGCCTCATGGGGTATAGCATAAATCTGGATATACAGACAGGTAACGACTTGCCTCGTGATCGTATAGTCACATGTTCAATCCCGGCCAACAGCGCTATTTCGTGGGGGAAGGTAACACTCTCCTTTTACCCTAGTGATGCGTTATGTCCTTTCCTAATATTTAATCCATCCCTCCTCAGCGTCAATCACCTGTTGGAGACGTGAGGGAAGAGTCTACCAGCTTTGAACAAATGTCGGATGTTCGTCTGATACTCTCCCAGACATCATTGGAATGCCTGGTTATCTCTGCTTTGGTCTTCTCTGCTACCTCCCACTCACGCTTCATAATGCCCCATATATTTTCTATTGGGTTGATATCACAGCCCTTAGGGGGCCAGTCAAGGAGGTGAATTTCTGTCAAACGTCATTACCTCGGCAACTGCTTTGTTAAAGCTAAAATTCACCAAAGGACACTCAAAACGACTGTTAGGTGATTTGGAGGTTTTAATGGGAACTAAAGGGGCTCTCACACATTCCCGGTCCCGGTCGCGACCGTCCCCGATGACTCCCGATAAGCCGGTCGCCGGTCGACCGGCTGTAAGATCGGGTATTGTCGGCGGCAGACCGCCGGTCGACCGCCGGTCGACCCTGAGGACCGTAGACTCATCCCACCACCGCCGGTCAACTTTAAAATTTTCAAAGATATCGGCGATGCGCCCGGTCGACCGGCGGTGTGGAAAAATGTCGCCGGTCGACCGGCGGTCAGCCGCCGACACCCACGGCAGACCGGCGGCAGACCGCCGGTAGACCGGACCGCGAGTGAACACCTGTGTCTGACCTGGGGATTAGCGAGGGAGGAAGGAGGAAAACGAAGAGGAACAGGTAGGAGCGAGGGATGGAGGAGAGTGAGGAAAGAAGGGAGAGAGGGTGGAAAGAGATGAAAAAAAGGAGGAAGAGGAATGGGTGAAAGGAGAGAGAGAGAGAGAGAGAGAGAGAGAGAGAGAGAGAGAGAGAGAGAGAGAGAGAGAGAGAGAGAGAGAGAGTTTTATGCACGCGAATGAATTTTGGTATGAAGCTATTTAGGAGGTAATTATAAATATATGAAAATGCAAAGAAAGTGTTTGCTCGTCGATGTGCAGCAGGTCTGCCGCCGGTAGGCCGGCGGTCTACCGCCGACTGACCTGCTGCAGTCGCCGGTCGGAGAAATCGAAAATCGTATATGGTCGCCGGTCTACCGCAGGCAGACCGGCGGTAAGCCGCCGGTCCGGGGATTATTGCCTATTTTGTCGGCGGTCAGGCCCCGATCGGCTTATCGGGAGTCATCGGGGACGGTCGCGACCGGGACCGGGAATGTGTGAGAGCCCTTTAATGGTTTCGTTACATCTTGCTCAGTTGGTTCAAACTTTTACACCTTTTGTGTTGGTAATGATAATGGCTGTAATACAGGATTTACGATAAGGTCATGCATGTTCAGTCAATCGGGTGCTCTTACATTATTATCCAACACATGAGCATTGACCTTTTTTATACCTCCGCCAGAGCCTGTAACAAAACTATATTTTAACTTCATCTTCACAATACAGCATAAATGGTTCACCAAGGAGCGGCCATGTTGAGAGGAGTGAGGATAATCAAATTCCTCGAATGCTCTGCACAGTATTGGCTGTGGCATCCCCCACCACCTGCTCATGGACTATCAGCCATGGCTGTACGTCCCGAAGTAAAAAATAAACATGGGTCAAAATCGCCTGAACATAAATCGCGCCGTGACGGCGTTCATTGGCCTCGGCATTTGTTTACTCAGACTCGCCGCTGTCGCAAATAGACTGCTGTAGGGAGAAATTCCAGCTTCCCAGTAATAAACTCCCGTTAACTTGTAATGGCCAGCAGAAATGTACTACAGCTGTAATGGTATTTTCCCCCATGTAAATAGAGTTAACGGGATATTTGCGCAGCCATATATATGTACGTGGGTTTCTCATGACATGTGAAGGAAAGAAGGAAGAGAGGGAGAAGAAAGAGAAAAAGGAAAGAAGGAGAGAGAGAGAGAGAGAGAGAGATAGGTATTGAAACAAAGAGGCTGTCAGGAGCAATATGATTATAATAGTAGGCTATTGAAGGGACGCACGGATCCACCACTCCACCGTCACGTCACGGCTTATGTTCGGAGGCGATTTTGACCCTATGTATATTTTTATCTCGTGACATACCCTACACCATCAGAAGCAGAAAAGCATGCAGATTTAGGATCTGGGCTTATAAAAATAATGCGTCGAAAACCAGCTGAGTACTAAGGAGTTGAGGGGAAATAAGTGCAAGAAAATGTGTACTCCATACTTCACTTAACTCTGATTTTCGTATGTGTATTTTTTTACATTATTGTTACAATTTTATGCTAGTGTGATGCAGAATTTTCTCAGGAAGGTGATGGTGGTCTCAGTTTTTCTTAAAAATGAATGTTGGGGTCAGGAAACAGGGTGGGAGTGAGGTGTGTGAAGTCGTCGGTTTTGAATGAACTGGGCACACCCACGGCCCAGTCATTTTTAAAAAAAATTTTTACGTTGCTGCCTATTGCGCCGGTAGGCATCTTCCCGGTGGGGCCTGATGGTCGGCCCAAGGCTTCTTCCAGGTGGGGTCTGATGGTCGGCCCAGCCCGTTCTGGCGCAGGCGAGTGTTTATAGTGGCGCCATCTTGCATTGGCTCATGCTGCCCCCCGGAACTCGTTCTTGATTTGCTTGGACGGCTTCCTCTAGAGTCCGGGTTGATGGGTGGTCTTCAGGACAGCATGTGGGTAGTTTTAAGCCGCTCGGGGGTGACTGAAAAATCCGAGGTGGTAGCGTGGGGATTCGAACCCGCATCGTCCATCACGCGGTGAATGTGGGCCCAGTACGCTACCAGTTCAGCCACCGCAGTCTAGTATGTAAGTCTGATATTTACAGCATTAATTACAGCATTAATTTAATATATTTTCAGACGTGAACAGCTGCATCTGTTAAGTGTGTACAGCTGCTGGAACTCTTTGGTGAACCAAACGAGGAAAGATGCACGAGATCATGCTGCCATGGCTGACGTCTACCTCAACAACATCATTCCCCGGTTCACTCAAGTCCAGGATGATGTTCAGCGAATATACAAAAGGGTGAGAGATGGTCCAGTTTAAAGTACTCCTGTTTTTCTTAGGATATTGCGTTGATACCTGCGCGAGGTATTTTCCTGAGGCTGGCCCGCAGACCCTTACTAAGAGATTTTGATTATTATCAACTCAAAACCAACGACTTTTTGTAAACCGTTTTTTGAATCTCTTGATATCCATATACCTCACTTTGAATTACTTTTTTCCTGACACTTGCACCATACTATTATTAATTAGATATTGTTGAAACTAATCTAAAGGGAATTTGGAGTTTGCACAGTGGTGGGCACTGCCAACCGAAAGATGCTTCCAGACTGTTCCTTCAGGCAAAAAATCCATTATTCAAGACAATTCAAACGTTTTTTGTAGAAATTTGGTTTCTTATCTTACTGTTATTGTCAAAACTGTTATTTTGAAAATTGTTATTAACGAAAACCTACTGCGTATAATATGTAATAAATTTGAGGCCAAATGGCTAGCAAGACTGAATAGACCTTTTATTATTATTGCTATTATTATCATTTTAATGACGAGATTTTCTATTCTCTTTTTTCTATTACTCTCTCGGTCCTACACGTCCTTCTGCGTGTATCGAAACACACAAGAAATTAATCAAGATCAGGGTATTCGCCGGCTGCCTGGGATTTAACCCGCGACTAGCGTAACGGGAGAGCCACTCCTTACCGAGTTGGCCAAAGAGGTACCCCGCTGGCTAAGTGGGTTATGGGAGGTTCATTCATCAGGCATAGTCGCCACATTACACAACTTTCCCCTCTATGTAGATTAATTTCTGTGTGTTGAGACCTTTTAGACTGTGACCCATTTTGGTGCACTATTTCACAATGTCCCCATAGAGACATACCTCAAACACTTCCCATTTTCTATTACCCTCGGAGAATGGGCCATCCTACCTGTTACCCCTTCGGGGAAACTCAACAGAACTGCAGGAGAGGATGCCCACCGCTGCCACCAGTTTAATGACGAGATTTTCTATTTTCTTTTTTCTATTACTCTCTCGGTCCCACACGTCCTTCTGCGTGTATCGAAACACACGAGAAATTAATCAAGATCAGGGTATTCGCCGGCTGCCTGGGATTGAACCCGCGTCCAGCGTAACGGGAGAGCCACTCCTTACCGAGTCGGCCAAAGAAGTTATGGGAGGCTCGTTTGTCAGGCATAGTCGCTGCATTACATTATTATTATTATTATTATTATTATTATTAAATGATAAAAAGACAGGGTATGCAAGGCCATCAAAAATACAGGAGCTGACATGTTTGTTCCTTGTTAATTGGTCTGTTTTGGTATCTTGCAGTGCCGAGAAATTGGATATGATAGCCATGAGGAGCTGCTTAAAGTGCTACATGAGCTACACACAACCATGCGCACCTACCACACATACCAGACGGAGTACAAGAATGCTGAGACCAAACTTCGCAATTTTGAGGCTCAGAGAAGCAAGCTGGAACAAGTCATTCCCAAGGAGAAGCTGGAAAAGAACAAGAAATTTAGACTTATTGAAAAGGAAATTCAGAAGGTAATTTGGCTATTGTGAAGGTGTCATCATACACATGTTTAAAATGAAGTTTACTTAGACAAGTCTTATTGAGATTCACTTACCTTGATTTCATGTTGACTATCTAAAACGTTTCACAATGTGGATATTCAGAAATTAGATAATGAATAAACAACATTTTGGACAAGTTAAACAGTCTATAGTTAATCATATTAGCTATATTTGTTCTGTGATTTGCAACTGCAGTAAAGTGTTGAGCTTTAAGTACAGCTCAGTTTATTATTTCCTTTACATATACATGATGAATATTTAACATTCTGTAAAATCTCTAAGTTAATTGTTTGTTACAATGACAATTTATTCTAATTTACAGAGAAGTAATAAGCACATGGATGCCAAGCTGAAGGCTTTGAAGGCAAGAAATGAATACATCCTCTCGATGGATTCTGCTAATGCTGCCATCCATAAGTACTTTGTGGAAGATCTTTCAGATATTGTTGATGTAAGTTATTTGAGTAAAATGGAATGATGCAGTGCTAGAATATATTGAATTAATGGGAGGAAAGGCAAACTGAAATATGCAGGAACAAGTTTGTGAACAAAAACCATTTGAGAATTTTGGATATTGCATCCTCAATGATACATTTTAAAGTAATGAGTTTCCTAACAGATAAGGTGAGATAAAAATGTGCTATTTTTCCAATTGTCATTTTTTCCTTCACAGTGCATGGACTTCGGATTTCACAGCAGTATAGCCCGAGCCCTCCTGACCCATGTGTCTGGCCAGGAGTGTCTGCGCAGAAGCTTGCAGAGTGGCATCGATGACATCAACAAGACCATCAACAACCTGGACTCCCGTCTCGACAAGCAGAGATTCCTGGAGTTCAACAATGCTGCCTTCATGCTGCCCAAGAAGTTTGAGTTTCAAGGACACAAAGGGGATGAGGTAGGAAAGTTCTATGCTATGTGTTATGGGTTTAGTTTTGTGTTGTGAGGGAGTGTTACAATGATTCCTTTTTTGCCAGCATTACTTAACCCAGTAGTAGCGACGGGCCAAGTTTGTGGCTTTACTGCATACCAGCGACGGGCCAAACTTTTGCTTTGACATAACCCCCCCAAAATAGAGGATACATAAACTGATCACAAATGCGTTGATACATATAATAGTTTGCGTGAGTGATGATTTTTTCTCATAAATTTGCTTAGAGGGGCCTTTAAGAAATATGATCCTCGCAGCTACTGGGTTAAGTGTTTTTGTGTGTCTTGTATATCTGTGTTTGTGTTGTGTGTGGATTCTGCGCTTTTAATTTATTTAATTATTTATGTACGAATGTGGTGTTTTAATCTCCAAATGTAAGAATGTAAAGCATTCCTCAGAATTATTCCTTGAGCAGATAGTATGTGTATTTTTTGACAGTAGCAATGTCCCATTTCTAAACATTTAAAGACTTTGATCTTTAAAAAAATTTCATGACTCATTTTGTTAAATTTTATTTCACATTCTTGGCTCCAATTGTAAAATTTATCACTGTCTCCTTGCAGCCTTATACAGTCCTCTTCCTGCATCACTCTCTTCAATACTTTTGCATCATCAGCAAATAGTGACTTGAACTTTTTCAAGAGGAGACTATCAGGACATCTCTCCTCCCAAAATTGACCTCTCTTTTGGCCACTCCTCTTAACAGTTTTTTTTTTTTTTTTTTTTAGGAGCAGTGATTTTTTTCTTTTTCTTAAGCTGTCTCCTTTACTGTAAAAAAAAAGTAACTATTTATCCTTTTTTACCATGACAGTTATGTAAATAAAAAACATTACTGGGGCCAGCGCTGATTCTCGTAGTGTTCCACTTGTTTCTCTGGTCGGCCCTGGCATTTTATTTCTTATTATTGCCCTCATACGTCTAGCCCACAAATATTCCTCCATCCACTTCAATATGTTTTCCTTCAATCCTCCCACATTCATCAGTTTTCATAAAATACTCCCATGTGGATTTTTTTTTTCAATCCAGATGCATAAACAATCCACCCAAACTTCTCTTTCCTGTAACACATCGATTGCTCTTGTATAAGAACTCGGTAGGTTTGTGATACAAGATCTTCCTCCCTAGAAGCCAAACTGATGATTCATGAGGACATTAAACACGTCCAAATACTTCATCCATTGGTCTATACAGTCGTCCCTCAAATAATACGGGGGTTAGGGACCCAGGACCCCCGTACTATTTGAAAATCCGTATAAAATTAGTGCCCCCCTAGAAACACTCCTGACCACTCCTACGGGATCCGGGTCCCGCCCGGCTCAGCTGTTACCCACGGGCCCAAGTTGCCAGTTATGCATTTTCTGCTGCAGTCACAGTGCAGTGTCTATATAATATGGAGGCGTAATGTCGTATTTTTGAGGCATGGAGTCAATCTCAACAATTACCATTTCGTATCTTATTTCAAGTATGATTTAGAGAGCAATAGAAACTGTGGTAGAGAGTACAAGAGAGTGTGAGTGTATGACAGGGCTTGCTTGCTGACCCCTGCAACAATAAACTAGCAATCAATCAGGGAGCGCTTTCAGGATGGCTCCGTTGCCAAGCGTGGTAACACTATAGCAGAAAATGCAGAACTGGCAACTTTGGCCGGCGAGTAGAAGCTGAGCCAGGCGGAATCCGGATTCCCGTGGTATGCTTTCCCTCCTGTAACTGAACTCATACCAAAACGTAACTTCTCCTAAATCTGAATTCTGCAATTAATACCTTTCTCGAACGCTTTGGGGTGCTTTCAGCAAGTGTTTTGGCTTGTCTCTTGGGTCCTATGTTCATGTTATGGTAATGGAGAAGCCAGAGTTCAGATTGTGCACACACACGGACTTAGGGAAAGCACATAGGTTTCAATCTGGCAAAACAAGTGTTCCTGATGTTGTGCACACACAGACTGAGGAGATGCACATGGGTGGCAGTCTGGTAGAAGTGTTGACACTCACGCCATGGCTCCTTGGTGTGACGAGCGGGAAATTTAAAAATCCTTAAAAAATCTTCTATGACAATCCGTATAAAACCGAAACCATACTATTGGAAACCGTACTATTTGAGGGACGACTGTATATATATTGAACATCATTGGTGTCAGAACTGAGCCTTGAGGGACTCCACTCTCTACTCTCCTCCAAATTGATTTCTCTTCTCTAATCACTCTCCTCATTTCTCTTTCCATTAAGTAATCCTTCATCCACTCGATAACCTTTCTGCCCATTCTTCCCCACTGATGTATTTTCCAGATTAACTTTTTGTGCAGAACCTTCTCAAAAGCTTTTTTCAAACAGAGATATACACAATCAGCCCACCTTTCTCTCTCTTTCACCACGTCTATTGCTCTCGAGTAGAAACATAGTAAGATAGTAACATACAATTTCCCTTTTCTAAATGCAGGCTATCCTTCATTTATCATGTTTTCTTTTTCTAAATGTTTGACCCATTGTTTTTTATTATACTTTCACAAATCTTGCACATTACACTTGCCAAAGAAACTGGTCTATAATTTAGTATCTCAGTTTTATCGCCACTTTTATAAATTGGTACAATGTTCGCTCTCTTCCATTCAAAGGGCACTTTTCCTGTATTTATAGAGCATGTTATTATGTCATAAAGTGGCTCCAATAATTCATTTCTACACTTTTAGCACTTGTCCCGAGATTCCATCCGGTCCCATAGCTTTCCTTCCATCTAAGGTTTTCATCAGCTGTATCAGTTCCCCATTCTCAACCTTTACATGATTTAGTTTCCCTTCATTGCAATTTTCGAGACCTCAGTCAAAGTCGGTTTCCTCCGTAAACACTTTATGAAAATTTTTATTTAATATTTCTCCAATATCTTTGTCCTTTTTGTAGATTACATTTTTTTCCTTTAACCTTTCCACTCCTTCATTTCTTTTTAACTTCCCGTTTACGAATTTATAAAACATTTTTGGTTCTTCTTTACATTTAAAAACTATTTTTCTTTCAAATTCAGCTTCCTCCTCTCTCTTTATTTTCACATCATCATTTCTTGCTTTTTTATATTTGTCCCTGTTGTTCCTATTTGGTCTTTTCTTTAAATTCCTCCATGCCTTATTTCTATTTCTTCTTGTTGTCTCACACCTCCATCCAAACCATGTTTTCTCTCCATTAGTTTTTACTGTGTAGAATGGAACATATATCTCTATTCCTCTGTTGTAAATATTCATAAAAAGTCATATTTCTCTTGAATGTTAGTACTCCACTTCATATCAGTCCAGTCTACCCCACCGAAGAAAGTCTTGAGTCCAACGTAATCTGCCTTAGCGTAGTTTTTCCTTTTTTCCTTATAAGCCTCTTCATGATATTCACATCCTTCCAAAGTTTTCATCTCCAATAGTTCATGGTCGCTCTTTCCTAAGGGGCACCCGTGACTGACTCCTTCATCCAACTCAACTTTTTTTTTTTTTTTTTTTTTTTGTGTGTGTGTGTGTGTGTGTGTGTGTGTGTGTGTGAAAATTAGGTCTAGTCTTGATGGTTCATCATCCCCTCTCAACCTTGTTTGTCCTTGCACCCGCTGTGTCATCAGGTTATCTGTTACCAGCTTCAATAGTTTACTTCCACAAGTATTTTCACCACCCTCCGTTACAAAATCTTCCCATTTCACTTCTTTGCAATTGAAGTCTCCTGTTAATATTACCTTGTTATTATTTTTTATTTCATCTGTCAGTGCCCATATTGTACTTTCCAGCATAGCGTTATATCTTACTTCATTCCAACTTTTGGTTTTAGGGGGACATAAGCTGTTATTTTGTTATTTGTCTCCACCTTTTACCAGTACCTGCACAGCCATCACCTCCACACTGTCATTTCCATATCTCACTTCAGTCACTTTCAAGTTTTGTTTCGTCATTATCATCACTCCCCCTCCCTTTCCTTCTTTCCTGTCTTTTCTCCAAATGTTGTACTTGCTCTTTACCTCCAGCACAAGTTCCAGTTCTTTTACAAGCTTTGTTTCAACTATACATATAATATCTGGATCACTCTCCCTTAAATAATCATTTAGTTCAATTTTCTTTGGTACAAGACCATCTATGTTTGTGTATGCAATCTTTAAACCTTTCTTCCCTTCTCCCTTTTTTCCCCTCTTTCTATCAACACCCTTTCTCCCTCTTTTCACCTCCTATCCACCACTTCATCAGTTTTTCATTCTTCAGTCAAAAAAAATTCTTCTTCTGATCTTTCATCATTTCTCTTTTTTGCTTCATTTATCATTTCCTTTACTTTCATTCTTTCATCCTCTGACATATTTCTCCTCACATATATTTGCTTATATTCTTCAGAGATGTTTAATTTCCATGAACTATTTAGTATAGTTTTTGTTGCCATTTGGGACCTTAGTTTTATATTTAGTGGTCTGTTTTTTCCTTCCTCATATCTTCCCAATCTAGTTATTTCATCTACTTCTTCCTCTGTCTTCTTTCTCTTCAGTATTCATATTTCTCAATATACTTTTCACCTTACTCCTCTCGTAACTCTCTCTCTCCGAGCCTTCACTGTCTTTTTCTTCTTCCTTGACACCAAACACTATAACACACTTTTTCTTGGCTGCCGTGTCCCTCACCATTGCTTCTCTATTTTTTAGTACATTCACAACTTCTTTTTCTATGTCTTGCCTCTGTTCCTGTTGCTGTTGTTCTAGAATTTCCCTAAAGCTCGTTTTTTCCTTGTCTTTTTCACTTCTCCACTCCTTCAATTCATGATTGACCACATCCTTAATCTTTTCCTCTACCTTTACACCAACACTCTGCTGATCATTTCCTGTCTTCTTTGCTACCTCTCTTTTTATCATTTCTTCATCTCCATGTCTTCATTTGTCCCCATCACACTTCTTTCTCTTTCCATTTTCAAAATTTGTATCGTGGTCTTTTTTTAATTTTTTCATCTTCAGTTGTGCTATTTCTTTTTGGCTTTCCAACTGATCCTTAGTCAATTTAATTATTTCTTCTCAAGTTTTCCACCATTTTCTTTCTCTCCTCGTCTCCTTGCCTCATCATCTCTTTTTCACTTCGGTCAGTGCCTGAATCACTTACCCAAACTCCATTCTCAACTTCCTCATTTCTATCACTATTCTGTCACAGTCCTGCTCCACTTTGTTTATCCTTTTCCATTGTATAGTAGGTTCCATTGTTGATTCTGGTATGAAGCCCTTAAAATTCCCTCCTGAGTCCCCTTCCCGCCGATTTGGAGACGCCATCTTGGATCTTTGTTTAGCTTCCTTCCCATCTCCTTCCTCTCCTTCTCCTCCCCGTTAAACTTATCACTTCTCACTCTCTCATATTCTTCACAATTCCTAGACTCCTAGGAGATGGGACTAATCTTCTTAGCTGTTGCTTGGGCCCTAATCGACTGGCAAATAGATTGTTGATCTCCGCCTCGCCTGTCCACGTCCTTTTGTTTCCATTGTCAGCGATGTGTGTGTGTGTGTGTGTGTGTGTGTGTGTGTGTGTGTGTGTGTGTGTAAATAAGAAGTTCAGTAGACGTTTCAATTTCAGTGTTCTATTTTTTTTTATTTTCATAAATTCTCTGATCATACAAGACATCTCAATTTCAAGATTATTCTTTGACATTTATGCAATACGCTGATGGGTTATTTACATTTCCCATTCCCTTGTGTCACTCTTGCATTTGACTCATGGTTTCCTCTTTTGTTTGTAAATTCTCATTCTCAGTGAATATATGTGAGCTTAATATTGTGTTCATTGTCATTCACTTTTTTTTCAATTGGCATGCTTCCTCCATCCATGTTTCATCCAGGCATCGTGTCCTGTTGTTGCTTTGTCCACAATTGGCTGTGGCATTTATTTTCTAAATCGCTCTATGGACAAGTCTTTGGCCGGCACTAACACTCTAGTGCCAGACTCATGAGAGCTCCACTACAACACAGGTGAACCAGGTGGTGGTTAACCGCCATGTGCAGGAGGAGATGGAGAAGCGCTATGCTCACCTGGTCTCCAGACTTACCAGTCTCAAGACTGAGTCAGAGGAGACATGGAAGACGATTGAGACAGCAGAAAAGACTCTCATGGAGATGATCAACCAACGAGATTACGACTGTGCTCACTATTTTGTTGACGAGCCGAGGCCAGACAACAAGCAGCCTGAGTCCATGTTGATCAAGATGAAGGCAGACCGGCAGGAGACTGAGGACTTTTATTTAAGTGTAAGTTGTATTGTTTTGTTATTGTTTTAATTGTTTTGACAAATAATTCTCATAGGTGAGTAAGGGATAAAAATCATAATTTTGGGATTTACTAAAGAAATGTGAGCTCCATCTTGCCTCTTGTTTTCTATGTATAAAGTGAGTTCCATCTTGTCTCTTGTTTTCTACAATTATAAGAAGGATATTTTGAATGATGCCTGGTTTATTTTCACCAAATACATATTTCTTTTACAATTTAATCAAGATCTTGCATTCCATGGTTTACAGTATGTGAACCTGGTTGATTTTACAGTTAACCCTCACTTTAATGAACCAGTTGATGGGAAGGGAATAACATTAAATCCAAAAATCCAATATATCCGAGGAATCCAAACTTTTAGTATGTAACAAACTTTGTTCGTAATATGAACTGAAAGTTCACTATATTTTACCATTTCTGTACATAAGAAAGCGTGTTCATTATATCAGATGAAAGTTTGTATACTTATGTACATGCAGTCATCACAAATACTACCCCCATACAAGGAAATCAAAACAATTATTATGCATTGGGCACTAAGTACGTCCCACTACAGTCCACTACAGAACATAACCTTGCAAGTACCAAACTTGTTCGGTAAATCCCCGCACAGACTGGAAAGGTAAAAAAAGTTCATTAAATTCGAAATACATTATAACAAGGTCCATTAAAGCAAGGGTTTACTGTACTTGCTTGTTTTAATACATTGACTCATACCAAACTTAGATCACTGAAATAAGTTTTTTCAGTGGAAGGAACTAGCATAGGCATTTCATTGGTAATTTTTTTACTTGTAAGTGACTTTCAACAAAGTATGAAGGTCGCAGTAGTGGAATGACATGATATTGTAATGTTTAAATTGCAAATAATCCTTGATGGTTACCACTATTTTAATTGCCTTCAATGTCTAATGTCTTTCCTGAACTGGACAGTAACTGAGATTTTGCAAGTCAACTATCATAGCAATGTCATGGTTGTTTTAATAAGGTAACCCTGAAAATTGTATGTGGTGCCTGTTTGAACTGTTTTTGAACAATTTCCTCAAGCTGTGTATAAAATATACTAATGTGTATAATGTATAATTTAAATGGAAGTTTCATTTTTCTTATCATTTCCAGAAATTCCGTGAATACACTCTTGGAAGCAATCTCATCACACGGTTACAAGCACGATATGAGCTGATGAGGAAGGCACTAGGGGATGAGACACAAGCCTCCTCCTCCCCCACACCAACAAGGTTTGAACATGTTGTCTCTTGTGCTACTGCTGTAAGGCAAGGGTGGGCAAACTCCAGCCCGCGGGCCAGATTCGGCCTGTGAAGTCCTAGCATCCAGCCAGCCACCTTACTCGTCATTGACATTACAATCCGACCCATGAAACCCCAGCCAAAAAAATTAAATTCAAATGCCAAACAGCATCTGCCAGCCACATGCAGCCAGCAGATGCACTTGATATAATGTTCCTCTCTGTATGCACCCATGTTTTGGTGAATATCACACACATGAACATTAAATGATAAATCATTGTAATGGAGGCAACCTTTGAAAGTTATTTGTACATCTTCATATATTGGACTTGAATGATTTTCAATTAAATTCCTGTATACAGTCTCTTTTGGGCTCTCATTTGTCACTTTGGCCCGTGGACTGCTGCTGAAAGTCTCATCTGGCCGCCGCTTCTGAAAAGTCTGTCCACCTTTGTTGTTGGCACCAGTCCCCAACCTGTAGTCTGTAGAGCCATGGCACCCTCAAAGCCTTTTCTCATAACCATTGGGGTTCCTTAGAAAATTGTATTTATGCCATTCTTTCTTGCAGCTTTAAACTACCCACCTATGGATTCTAGTCCCCTCTCTGTACTGTTACTTCTAGTTTTCTTTCATGGTGATCCATCTCTGCTCTGGTAGACAGTCAATGTTCTTTCCCTAAACCTATCAACAGGACTGTTCTGTAGGGCTCTATTCTATCTCCCACTCTCTATTGTTTACTGATGAGCTTTTCAGAACAAACTATCCACTATCCACTGCAAGGATAACTTTTACTCTGCATTACTCATTATTTTTAACATAAGACCCTCCCTATGGGAATTGCAGAATTCAAGACGACTAGCTTATCGCCATCCTCTGTATCCTTTCCAGCTTCCTTTTTCTGTTGGGGTGGGAACCAAATTAATGCTCCACACTCTAGTCTTGGTCTTACTCATTGCTGTTATGATTTTTATCAAATCCTTATCTATCTAAGGAATGCCATTCTAATGTTTTGCAACAGACTATATGTCTTCAAATATTAAATTTGTGTGTTTATCAGACGTCAGTGTATCTTGAATATTTCATCACTCTAAGGTCTCTTTCATTGCTTGCTGTGTCTGTATCCATCTCACCCATCGTATGTGTTGCCATGGGTCTGTTCTTACCCTTTCCCATTCCTCAGTACGTGGCATTTTCAGGAAGGGTGATTATGCCTGATGAACGAGCCTCCCATAACCCACTTAGAGCGGGTATTTTCGACTCAGTATGAGTGGCTCTCCGTCATGCTGGTTGGGTTCAATCCCAGGCAACCGAGGGGAATCCTCCTGCCAGGAGGTGTTGAGAATTAATTTCTCGTGTGTTGAGTTTCCCCTTCGGGGAAACTCAACAGGACCGCAGGATAGGATGCCCACCATATGCCACCAGTTTAATGAAGAGATTTTCTATTCTCTTTTTTCTATTACTCTCTCGGTCCCACACGTCCTCTGTGTGTATCGAAACACACGAGAAATCAATTACAACAAGGAGAGGGTATTCCCCGGCTGCCTGGGATTGAACCCGCGACCAGCGTGACAGGAGAGCCACTCCTTACCGAGTCGGCCAAAGAGGTACCCCATTCGCTGAATGGGTTATGGGAGGCTCACTCATCAGGCATAGTCGCCGCACTACATTTCTTTGTGTTGAATTCCATCTGCCACTGCCTACTTCATTCATGTTGAAGCCTCTCACAATCTTCTTTTTTCATTATCCTTCTCAGGAGCTTAATTTTAGCATCATCAACAAACAAACTCACTCATATAACTTGACACTTTTCCTGGCAAGAATTTCTCTCTCTCTCTCTCTCTCTCTCTCTCTCTCTCTCTCTCTCTCTCTCTCTCTCTCTCTCTCTCTCTCTCTCTCTCTCTCTCTCTCTCTCTCTCTCTCTCTCTCTCTCTCTCTCTCTCACCAAATAATGTATTGTTTAATCTTTTGACTGAATCAATCAGTTTTATTAATTCTTACTCATGCATAAAATGGTGTCATAAAATATTGATTACAAAGTTGAAATCTAATGTAAGTTTTGTTTTATAGAAAATTTAATAATATATGGCATACAAAATGTCTATCAGAACTTGTTAATTATGAATCTTTTTTCTAAGTCATAACTTAAAATATTTGGTTTATTTACTACAGGAATTTCCAGAACAAGCCACGTCGGCGCCGCATTGGTCGAAACCCTCTGATGGGGCAGCCCAAGCTGTTTGGTGGGTCCCTTGAAGAGTACCTGGAAGTTTCAGGACAAGAGATTCCTCTCATCATGAAGTCCTGTATCAGGGTCATCAACCTTTATGGTAGTGCCAGATATTTGCTCAGTGTAAATAATGTTGTATGTTGAGTTTGGACAACAAAGGCGTTTTCATCTTACTTAAATGGTGTCTTTCCATTTTACTTTACTAATATTCACATGTCTCTAGCAGCATCAGTAATATAACATTCTTCATATATTATGAAACAAAACAATGTAATCAAGTTAGCTTTAGTTTGGAGAAGTGGATATAAAAGGCCAAATATAGACTTGAAAATATGTAAATGGAGACAATGATAGCATGGTCTGCTGAATAGTTAGCCAAAAATGTGAAATGCAAAATGTATGAATCAAGATGGTGCTCTCCTTTTATCACAAAAAAGTGGATGTATCCCCTCTGGACCATATAGTGTGGTGAACATGTCAGGAACAGAACCAGTGATGTATAAATAGTAGTGTGGGAAAGATTAATCCTCAACAGTCCACAGGTGGGAGGTGTGACCCGACTGGGGAACTGTCTTTGTTTATATTACAGTCCATAAAATGCCATTGGAGAGGGTTGCCAATCATTTCAGTTAAGTGATGGGGAAACTAATGCTCACCAAACTTAATGTGCAGATGGCAGAAATCTAATTATTTTAAAAGTAATATTTTTGTTGAATATACGCTGGTGGCATCATAGAGTTAACACTTGAGGTACATTTAGTTTTTACATCCCTCGTGGTCATAATATTGTGGCTGAATCAATATTACTCAGATTGTTGAATCTCAGGTACTTCTACTGTGTTCATGTTTTCCTAAATGTGCTTAATTTAAGAAAATCATCCAGCTGCGCATGCTCGCTTTCACTGCCATACCTCCCTCCCCTACTCATGAACCCATTTATGCCCTCTAGCAACCCCCCAAAAAAAAAAAAAAAGATGATGGCCTCAGCATTTTCTGATAAGATGGAATGAAAAAGTGAGTTTGTGTTTATAAAACACCACAGATGATTTTCACAACTTTAAATTAATTTAAAAGATAGTGTAAGAGTTGATATAATTATGTTTAATTATGTATGTTATCCTTCCAGGCCTGCACCACCAAGGGATATTCAGAGTTCTGCAGGATCCCAGGTGGAGATTAACAACTTCCGGGAATCCCTTTGAGGAGGATGGAGGACCCCTTTGCTGATGTGACTGATGCCTCAGACATCAACAGTGTTGCTGGTGTGTAAGGTTGCTACCTCATGGAGCTACTGGGAGCCACTCTCTTCCCAACAGTGTTCTTTGATCCAGTTCATGGGAAATTGCTCGTAAGTTCATGTCCACTTTGTAGCCAGTGGTACCTCTTTTTTCCCTTTCTCCTCCTCCTCTCTTTCTCTCTCTCTCTGTTCATTCATCTTTTTTGGGTAACCATTGGATTAATCCTCCCAGGGGTCCTCATCCCTGCCTCCTGTATGGCTTGTTGCAGTCAGTCCAAGCCCCCTTGATTTGGGCTACAACATTCAGAGGAAGGGGTTTGCACCTCTTCCCCCAACAAAAATCTTATTCTTAAGCCAAAATCAAATTAAAAAAGTAGAGGTTTGGGAATTCGGGCACGAACGCCGACCCCAATCAGGAGGAGAATCTTGCTGGGGGCCCAACTTGTACAAGCAGGCTTCCGCGATGCATCTGCATCCCGGGGAGCCTGCCTTTAAATATTGAGTGCAGGTGCAAGCCCCTCTGGGACCCCTGCAGCACTTCAAGGAGGTGAAGGGCCCCCCAGCCCCTCTTTGTTTTGGGGTGGCTGGGATGGTGCAGAGGCTGCGCCCGCCTGCAGAAACAGGCCCAGGGTTGGCAACCTCTGAGGGCTCTGTGTGTGGGCTCCTGGAATGTCCAGGAGCCTCGGTTCACCCATTGACTGCCCTACTCTGCAGCAATGAGCTCAGAAGGCTGAGGTGGACATATAGTGGCACTCTCTGAGACCAGGAGGCTTCTGGCAGTGCGCGAGATCAGCCAAGAGGTACACCTTCTACTGGTCTGGCATGAGCAATGGCTTCCATCTCAAAGGGGGTAGCTATGGAGGCATCTCCAGCCATCTGCTGCCACATTTGTGGTTGAGGCTGCTCCAGCTTGATGAGCCGTATAATGTGATTGAGGCTAAAAGCTACACACTGGGCTTCATGTCTCTTGTTACAGTGTTCACTCCTACCTAGATGCGTGGAAACTGAAGAGAAGGAGATGTTCTAAGTCAAACTTGACTCTGTATTAGGACCAGTGCCCTTCCTGGGATACACTCATTGTCCTGGGCAACTTCAGTGCTACTACACAGCACTGACAGGGTTGGCTACTGAGCTGGTGTGTTGGTTTCCATGGTTCTGGTACCAGGACCATCAACATCTCTCCTGAATTTTGCAAAAGCCAGAAGGTTGAGAATTGCAGGTTCCTGGTACCAGAGACCAGAGCTGCACCCGCTGGATTTAGTGTAGCGATGTCGGAGGGGTAGCCCTAAGGAGATTGATCACATCCTCGTAAGTACTGCGTTGGAAGATCCTTTCAGAACTGCAGGGTTTACCGGAGTGCTGAGTTCTTTGCAACTGACCATGAGGCATTGTTGTTACAACACTCAAGCTTCTCATGTCAGGTCAAGAAGAATCTCGAGCTGCAACAATACTGTGTTCCATCTTTGAGAGGCTGAAGCCAGTGACCTTGAGTCTCAAATTGGTTTGATGTGCTCTAGCACCCTGGAGGAACCCTGTGAGAACCATGGGATGCACCTCAAACGTAAGATTCTGGGCAAGCTTTGCCAAGGAGTGCATTGGAGAGCGCCTGAGATCTAGGGAGTGGCTTTGCCTCGAGGTGGAGACGGTGGAGAAAAATAGAGGAGAGTCGCAGAGTTGCCAGACTTGCTGGGAATCAGAGTACCAATACAGGGCTCTGTTGGGTGATAGGGACTAGAGCCTACTCCTGAGGAGAGACAAGGAGAGGTATGTCAAGGAGTCTCGCTGAGGAAATCGAGGGACATTTAAGTGCGAATGACCTACAACATGCGCTTACCGAGACCCTCAAGAAGCCCGGCTCCAAGTCTCCCTCTCAGGTGTGAGTGCTATACTGAACAGGCTGATGGATTACCCCTATTAGACATGGATGGGCAGAGGACTCCGCGATTGAGTACTTTGAGCAGTTGTACATGGGCGGACCTGCCACGGGCAGTTTAGTTGCTGGGTTGCAGGTGGCGGATGCTGACTACCCATTGATGAAAGTTTCCACCGTCTGGGTTGGAGGTCAGAGGGGCTGTGGGTGCTGAGGGGTGGAAAGGCACCCACTGTGTAACATCAGTGGAGCTGCTCAGTTTGGGTGAGGCCACAGATCTGTGGCTCAAGATGTGGTCTGACTGCACGGGCAATCCGACACTCATTCCTCCTGACTGGAAGTAGAGGCTGGTCGTCCCTATCTGGAAAGGGAAAGGGATCGTATTAGACTGCAACAGCCAATGTGGTACTACACACTGCTGAGTGTGCCAGGCAAGGTGCTTTCTGCCCACCTATTGCTGATATGAATTCACAGCCAGCTAAGGTTGAAGCTGCAGAGACTGAACAGTCTGGGTTCACGCCTAGTAAGTCAACAACTGACCATATCTCAGTGCTTTTCATACTGGTGAGCAGCTGGCGTAAATTTCTGCTGACAGGGATGCTTACAGCCTATATCGATCTCAAAAGGCGCTTGACTCCCAGTGTGCATTACAGGCACTTGGGATCTTTCTAATTCGTGGACTTCCTTAGGACTATTGGTTTGCTGACTGCCCAGGCCCGATAGAATGTTGTGGGGGGCTTGTCCAGCTTCCATAAATGCAGGAGTGAGGTAGGCTGTGTCTCTTGCCCCATTGCTTTTCAACACTTGTATGGATTG
>NW_026112107.1:0-20000 GCF_024679095.1 Eriocheir sinensis
GCAAGTAGTTCTTGATGAGATAGATAAGCTTAAGAAGAACAAGTCGCCAGGTCCTGACGGGATATTTCCGAGGGTATTAAAGGAATTAGGTAATGTACTCAGTGACCCACTAACGGACATCTTTAAGATGTCGGTAAATACTGGCTATGTGCCGAGCCTATGGAAAGTAGCTAATGTGACGCAGATTTTTAAAAAGGGGGACAGGTCGGTTGCTTCAAACTATCGCCCAATTAGCTTAACATCGGTTATAGGCAAGATGCTGGAGTCCATGATAGCCAGGAACATTCGGGAGCATTTAGAGAAACATAGCTTAATTCACGACTCGCAGCATGGGTTCACAAAAGGTAGGTCATGCCTCACCAATCTCTTGTCCTTCTACAATAAAGTATTTGAGGCGGGTGACAGAGATGAAAATTATGATGTAATCTATCTCGATTTTAGTAAAGCGTTTGACAAAGTTCCTCACCATCGACTGTTGCTTAAATTACAGGCTCACGGAGTAGAGGGTAAAGTTTTGAACTGGGTCAAGGCGTGGCTTAGCAATAGGAAGCAAAGAGTGCAAATCAATGGTAAAAGATCTGACTGGGGATGTGTTACGAGTGAGGTCCCACAAGGTTCGGTATTAGGTCCACTTTTGTTTATTATTTATATCAATGACTTAGATACAGGAATTAGTAGTGATGTTAGTAAATTTGCAGATGATACCAAGATCGGTAGAGTAATTGAGTCGGATCAGGACGCTAGTATTCTCCAAGGTGAACTCAACAGATTGTATGACTGGGCGGATATATGGCAGATGGAGTTCAATGTAGGAAAGTGCAGTATTCTGAGTGTAGGTAGGAACAACCCCTCACATAACTATTGCTTAAATGACACTCTCATAAGTAGGTCTGGGTGCGAGAGGGATTTAGTGGTCTTAGTGAGCTCTGATCTCCGTCCAAGGGCGCAATGCATTCAAGCTAGAAATCGAGCTAATAGGGTACTGGGATTTATTTCAAGGAGCGTAAGCAACAGAAGCCCCGAAGTCTTCCTCAAACTATATTTAGCATTAGTTAGACCTCATCTTGACTATGCGGTTCAGTTCTGGTCACCTTACTATAGAATGGATATCAAAATGTAAGAATCGGTGCAGAGGAGAATGACTAAGATGATTCAGGGGTTGAGAAACTTGCCATACGAGGGAAGACTCAAACAGTTAAACTTGCATTCTCTAGAAAGGCGAAGGGTGCGTGGAGACATGATCGAGGTTTATAAATGGATGAAGGGCTTTAATAAGGGAGACATTCATAAGGTTTTGTTGGTAAGAGAACCGGGTAGGACATTAAGTAATGGGTTTAAACTGGATAAATTCAGATTCAACAGGGACATAGGCAAAAATTGGTTTACTAACAGGGTGGTGGATGAGTGGAATAGGCTTAGCAGTCATGTGGTGAGTGCCAATACAATTGTCACATTAAAAAATAGACTAGATAAATTTATGGACAGCGATATTAGGTGGGGTTAGATACACAGGAGCTTAGGGTCAAAGGAGCTGCCTCGTACAGGCCTACCGGCCTCTTGTAGACTCCTGCGTTCTTATGTTTTTATGTTCTTATGTTCTTATATTGATCTATCTTTCTGCCGCTCCTCTAACTCTTTTGGGAGCAGTGAGTATTGGGCTTTTTTTTTAACACTTGTTACCTTCTTTTGTGCCCTTGAGCTGACTCCTCTGCTGTAGAAAAAATAAAGATTTTCTTTCCACCGTCAAGGTCACGCCCACGACTAACTTGATTCTACTCCCCTGACGAACGGTGAAGTAGGTTAGTTTTTCTCCTCCTTCTCCTCCTCCTCTTCCTCCTCCTCCTCCTCCTCCTCCTCCTCCTCCTCCTCCTCCTCTCCCTACATTCCATTCCCTACATTCCATTCCCTAAACACACCCACACCTACACACCCACACCCACCCACCCACCCACACACACACACACACACACACACACACACACACACCGGCTAAATCGCCTCATAACACACAGCAGTATCAGACGCATCCTCTCACTCCGCCTCTTAGCAGATGAAAAGGTAATCGGTTTAAGGTTCCTCTTCCTTGTCTATAAACCCTCAGCTCCCCTCCCCTATCCTTCAATTCCCTTCCTCCTTCCCCTCTTTCTCCTTCTTCTTCCCATATATCAGCTCCAATGTTATCATCTCGCCCCCCCCTTCATGTTTTCCGTTCTTCCTATCTTTTCCCCTTCTTTCCTTCCTTTCTTCCTCCCTTCCCTCCTGGGTTAATATTTTGTCCTCATTAATTTGTGCGAATTTGATTCATGTATGTCGGTGTTATTAAAGAGTAGTCAGTAGTCTTAGGCCACTCGGCGGTGACTGGAAAATCCCAGCTTGTGGCTCCGGGCGGGGCGCGAACTCGCGTCGTCCTAGATGCTGCGCCATCACACTGTCCACTCAGCCACTGCCTCCCCAAATTTACATCACTATGGTATTAATTACGTACCTTTCTTTAGGAATCCTTAGCAATTTCAGTCCGACCAGTTTCCTTCTGCTAGTCCTATTAACCTCCTCCTCCCCCTTTCCTCCTCCTCCTCCTCCTCCTCCTCCTCCTCCTCTTCCTCCTTATCATCATCATC
Organism: Eriocheir sinensis; assembly: GCF_024679095.1. Lineage (NCBI taxonomy): Eukaryota > Metazoa > Arthropoda > Malacostraca > Decapoda > Varunidae > Eriocheir > Eriocheir sinensis. The sequence goes on from NW_026112107.1 coordinate 2,619, forward strand.
ATCCTCCTCTTCCTCTCTCTCCCCCCCCCCCCCCCTGCGGTCAGGATACACACACTGTTACTGCGGAATCATCCACAAGACCCAAATTATTATCGGGCTCAACCATTTGCGCGTGTGCGTGTGTGTGTGTGTGTGAGTGTGTGTGTGTGTGTGTGTGTGTGTGTGTGTGTGTGTGTGTGTGTGTGAGAGAGAGAGAGAGAGAGAGAGAGAGAGAGAGAGAGAGAGAGAGAGAGAGAGAGAGAGAGATGGGGGAAGGGGAGAGTGCTGTGCCGCTGCAGTCAATACAACGTTTAATTAATGTTATATAAAATGTAAACACACACACACACACACACACACACACACACACACACACACACACACACACACACACACACACACACACACACACACACACACACACACACACACACACACACACCCAAACACACACACACACACACACACACACACACACACACACACACACACACACACACACACACACACACACACACACACACACACACACACACACACACACACACACACACACACACACACACACACACACACACACACACACACACACACACACACACACACACACACACACACACACACACACACACACACACACACACACACACACACACACACACACACACACACACACACACACACACACACACACACACACACACACACACACACACACACACACACACACACACACACACACACTAATTACCACATCCCTTTTGTCCTATTAACGCCACTCCATCCGTCTCGAGATGCAGGTGTTTAATTAGACAGGTGTACAGGCTCGAATACGAAAAGATAAAACCACACTTTACGACCTAACAACGACAATCGGCGACCTGCAATTTGTGGGAGGTCGCACATGGTCGCGCGTGAGACCGTCATGTGTCTCCGTCCGCCATACGACCGAAAAGGTCGGCTGTAGTTTTTTGGTGCTGCACCAAAGTGTGACTGACGCACCGAACAGCAGATAATTTACATGACAAAATCTGCAACCTATCACGGTTCAGCAGCATCCTTTGGAAACAGTTGAAATGACATGTAAAAAAAAAAAGTCAGTTTAAGCTGGTACAAGAGAAAAAGCTGGCAATGGGCACCTCTAGAGGAAGTGAGTCCACAGAGGAAAGAGACCCAAGGAAAGCTGATGAAAGAGAAGGAAAAGGACACTGCAAAAAAGATGAAATGTTTGAACAGACAGTTGCGGTAGGCGGTGGCTGAGTGGTAAACGTGCTGGGCTCACATTCCCCACGCCATGGACAACGTCGGTTCGAATCCCCCACGCTACCACCTGGGATTTTTCAGTCACCGCTGAGTGGCGTAAAACTACCCACATGCTGTCCAGAAGACCAGCCATCAACCCGGACTCTAGAAGAAACCGTCCAGTGAATCAAGAATGAGTTCCGGGGGGCAGCATGAACCAAGCATAACTGGCGCCACTATAAAAACTGCCTGCGCCATGACGGGCTTGGGCCGACCATCTGGCAACTGAAGAAAGCCTATCGTCACTATAGGCGGAGATGTAAAAAAAAATGGTAGAACGGAACATGTCAAGCCTCATATGCTGCGGTTTCATTAGATACATGACAGTTACGAGAAAGGAGTAGAAATGTCAAACGGGTGAATGTATAAGAAGATAGTAAGAGAGAGAGTAACCGTAAGGAAAAATAGATATAAAGACAGATAAATATAAAGTGAGATAAGTAGTGGAAATAGGAGGAAAAGAAGAAAAAGGTCAGTAGATATTGACGAAAGAAAATACTTTCGTATACACATAGCTGAAAGATAAACGATCATGAATATGACGTAGAATCACTTGAATCGTCTGTGGAAGGAAAAAACTGTCACTAAAAAAAGGAAAGGAAAAAGTAAGAGTATAAAGTAAAAGCTATAAAAAGTAAAATTAAAGGAAAAAGTCAAACAATTAAATTGAAAAAAGTAAAAAAAACTCACTCTAAAAATCAAAGAAAGAGAAGCTAAGCAGCCCGAGGTGGCCTTTGTCCTGCGATGCCGCAACCAAAGAAAGGAATTGTGTTGCTTTATTGAATTAGTGGCCGACCCTGCTACCCCTCCTGCTCCTCCTCTTCCTCTACCTCCTCCTCCTCCTCCTCCTCCTCCTCCTCCTCCTCCTCCTCCTCCTCCTGCTCTTTTTTTCTTACTTTTCTTCCCTCACTACCACTCTCCACATCCCTCTTGTTCTTCTCTGCTCCAAAATCCCCTTCACACCACCTCACCTCCCCATCCACCACCGACTCTTTCACTCTCCTCTCCTTTTCCTCTAACCACCCATCTCCACCTCCCCTCCTCTGTTCACTTTCCCTCCACTTTACCACCCTTCCCCCCACGTCCTCCACCCACATTCCTCCTCCTCCTCCTATCGCTGTCTCCTCACACCTTCCTGCCCCTCCTCTCCAACCGGTAATGCCCCCACCCCCCCACAGCCCCCTATTACCAGTCTCCAACCACTTCTCCCTCAATACACGCCCCCCTCCACCCTCTTCCCTTGTTGGTGGTAGCGAGTGTTCTAAGTGCTAATCGGTTCACGGATAATGAAACTCAGTATCCGTTAGGGTTGCTTTATTGCACAAAAATACAACAAGTCATTAAGACAAACACAACACAAAAAAAAGGTGTTTGTGTGGGTATGCGTTTGTGTGAATGTTGTTTGTGTAGGTTAACATTTAAGTGTTGGTGTATGTGTATAACAATGTGTAACGGTGGACAACAAGAGAACGTGGACGGACAGTCAAAGGTAAACGAATACAAGGAAAGTTAACGATGAAGACGCGACAAGACAGACTGACAGACACAGTGACCATGGACATTACATGAAAACACTGAGAATCTTAGTCTCTCTTTGCAGCACCCCGTTTTCTTGTGTCACTGAGGGGAAGGAACACGCGATTCGAGCGGTGACTGCTACAGATATTCCCCCCCAGTGACTTCATAGAAGGAACGATATCTTCCTGGTGCGGAGTGGTGCAGATGGTGTTGTTTCGGCGACGGAGAGATGGGGCGCCTGGTCTGGGGCCAGTAGGTAAGCCGGCTTGACCCTGTCTACGGAGACCGCGTCCTGAGAACCCAGTCTGTTTATCGTGACAGTCTTTCTGGTCCGTCTCAGGACGCGGTAGGGTCCTTGGTAGGGCTGCTGCAAGGGCCGCCGAACGGCATCCACGCGCACGAAGACGTGGGTGCAGGTGTCGAGGTCCTGGTTGACGAAGGTCTTCTTCGGGGAAGAGCGAGGCTGCACCGGCTGGAGGCTCCTCATGGCACCTTTGAGGCGGGCGGCGAAGTCCTGGACGCCGCAGGGGGCGGTGTCAGGTGTGGGCGCCAGAAGTTCGCCTGGGAGCCGGAGGTTGGTGCCGTACACTAGTTCAGCCGAGGAGTGGTGCAGGTCTTCCTTCAGGGAGGACCTGATGCCGAGGAGGACCAAGGGAAGAGCCAGGGACCAGTTGTCGCGTTGGGTGGATGCCATGAGGGAGGATTTCAGCTGCCGATGGAAGCGCTCGACCATGCCGTTAGCCTGCGGGTGGTAACTTGATGTTCTGTAGCGGCGGATGCCAAGGAGGGTCATGACTTTGTTCCACACGTTAGCCTCGAACTGGCCGCCGCGGTCTGAGGTGAGGCTGAGAGGGACGGCGAACCTGGAGACCCAAGTAGCAATGAAGGCGTGGGCGACGGCGTCCGTAGTGATGTCAGCGATGGGGGTTGCCTCAGGCCAGCGTGTGAAACGATCCACGCAGGTGAGGATGTAGCGGTGGCCTGCGGAGGGCGGCGGGGGACCAACAAGGTCGATGTGGACATGGTCGAACCTCTCCGTGACGGGCGTGAAGGTGCCGGGTGGAGTGTGTGTGTGTCGCGTCACCTTGGAGGCTTGGCAGTCAGTGCAGGTTTTGGTCCATAGTCTGACGTTTTTGTTAATTCCCTCCCAAATGAAGCGGGACGTCATCAAGCGCTGCGAGGCTCGAATGCCAGGATGAGAGAGGTCGTGAAGCTGACGGAAGGCCTGGTAGCGGTGTCGCTGTGGCAGGTAGGGACGGATGGTGGCCGTAGAGACGTCAGCGTAGAGAGTGACCTTGGTGCCTGGGAGTGTGATTTTCTTCACTTTAAGCGCCGGGTTGTTCAGAAGCCTCTCCAGCTCTGCGTCGCCGGACTGATCGGCGGCTATGGCGGCGTAATCAAGTGAAGAGGACGTCACAGCGGTAATGTTGCGGGAGAGGGCGTCAGCTGGAGCGTTGTCTGCACCTTTGATATACCGGATGTCAGTGGTGAACTGCGAGATGTAGTCCATGTGGCGGAGTTGACGTGGTGTATAAGAGTCTTTGTTCCTCAGGAAAGTTGTAGTGAGGGGCTTGTGGTCGGTGAACACGTGGAAACGCCGGCCTTCAATGAAGTAGCGGAAACGTTTGACAGCCTTGAAGATGGCGAGAAGTTCCCGGTCGTAAGCGCTGTACTTGGCTTCAGACTTTGAGAGCTTACGGGAGAAGAAGGCGATCGGCTTCCAGGCGTTGTCGACGAACTGTTGAAGGACAGCACCAGTCCCAGTGTCGGAGGCGTCTGTTGCAATCGAGATCTCCGCGTCATGGGCAGGGAAGGACAACATGACTGTGTCGCTGAGAGCCTTCTTAGCAGCGAGAAAGGCGGCGTCAGCGTCCGGAGTCCAGGCGAGACTGGCCACGCTTGCAGGGCTTCACCATGGCGTAGAGGGGCTGGAGCATGAGAGAGCAGTGTGGGACGAAGCGGTTGTAGAAGTTAACCATACCCAGGAATTCCTTGAGTTGGCGCTGGGTGGACGGCTTCGGGAACTGCTGGATGGCTTCAGTCCTTGAGTTGAGTGGAGCGATGCCCTCTGGAGTAACAGTGTGGCCAAGGAAGGTGAGGGAAGTAACACCGAACTCAGACTTGTCCACGTTGATCTGTACTCCGTAGTCTTGCAAGCGGGTGAGGACTTGGTGAAGGTGCTGTTTGTGAGAGGCTTCATCCGGGCTAGCGATGAGTAGATCGTCTATGTAGGCGAAGCAGAAGGGTAAGCCGCGGAGAACTTCGTCGATGAAGCGTTGAAAGGTCTGGGCCGCATTCATGAGTCCAAACGGCATCCTGACGTATTCAAAGAGACCGAAGGGCGTGATGACAGCAGTCTTCGGTATGTCGTCAGGATGGACTGGAATCTGGTGAAAGGCCTTGACGAGGTCCACACGTGAAAGATGGTGGAACCAGCAAGTTGAGACGAGAATTCCTGGATGTTTGGCACCGGGTATCTGTCCATCTTAGTGCGCGAGTTAAGGGCTCGGTAGTCTCCACAGGGACGTATGTCGCCGTTCTTCTTGGGGACGACGTGGAGGGCTGATGACCAGTTGCTGCTACTGGGCCGTACAATACCTTGACGCAACAGGGACTCGAACTCGGCCTTGGCTTGACGGTAGCGTTCAGGAGCTAAGCGACGGGCCTTGGCGTGTACTGGAGGTCCTGTAGTCTCTATGTGATGCGTAACGTGGTGCTTGACGGGCAGGCTGGCTGAATAGGGCTGTGTCAGCGTGGGAAAGGACTTGAGCAGGGCGGCGAACTGGTGGTCCTTGTGAACGACGGCAAGTTGCGAGCTGTCACCTGGTGCTGGTTGAGCATTGGAGAAGATGGAAGTGAGCGGGTCAACCAACCTCCGTCCTTGACGTCGACTAAGAGGTTGAAGTGCCTTAGGAAGTCAGCTCCGAGGATTGCCTGCGAGACGTTCCCGACGTAGAAGGTCCATTCGAAGCAACGTCGTAGGTAAAGGTCCACTTGCATGGTGTGTCGCGAGTAGACAGGTATTTTGGTACCGTTGGCGGCGTACAGGTGCAAGAGTGGAGGTAGAGTTCGCTGACTGGCGGTTGCTGGGATTATACTGACATCAGCGCCGGTGTCAATCAGGAACTTTGTGTTGGAACGGCAATCATGAAGGTGGAGCAGCGCTGAGGGTTGATGACGAGCGCTATGCTGCACTAGTGCTCGTCCTGAGTTTGACGCCTTGTAAGTGCACGGTGGTACACCTCGTAGCTTTCTCGCCGAAGTTTTGTGGTACCAGCAGAGTCCTGGGCTTTTCGAACGGGAGCAGCGCCGACGTCGGTGAGGAGTGGGGAGCGAGCGGCGGCGATCGAGCCGCTCCTCAAGAGAGGTGACTTTCGTCGCGAGCAGGGAGACTTGCTTGACGAGCTCGTCAAATTGAGTGGTCCTTTCGGAGACGACGGAAGACACTGAGGAAGTTACCGGTCCAGGTAGAGTTGCCATGAATTCGTCTGCTAACTTGGCAATGGCGTCGGGCTTCAGGTCGTCCTTAACGCTGAAGAGGCTGCGTTGGACAGCAGGGGGCAGACGTTGGTAAAACAGCTGTTTGAACAAGTCTGGGTCGAAAGACTGGTACTTTTCGCCGAGCAGCTGCTTCATGCGGCGTAGGAGGTCCGTCGGTTTCTCATTACCCAACTCTTCTTTGGAGAGGAGTTCACGGAGGCGGGTGGCGACAGAAGACTGAAGGCGTTGGAGTAGGGCAGTCTTCAGGTCTTCATAGGCATGATCAGAGTTGTAGGTTGAGGCGATGACGTCAGAGACTTGTGGAAGGACGTCGGCGGGCAGGAGGCTAACAGCGTGAGTGTACTGAGTAAGGCTGTTAGTAATTTTGGCGGTCTTGAATCCGCACTCCAAAATCGAGAACCATATGGACGGGTCGTGTGAGCAGAAGGGCGGCGCTTTGAAGGACACCGCCGCCGCAGCGGAAGAGTTGTCGTCGTCAGACATGGTGAAGTTGAACGGTGTTGGCAAGGGCGCTGGCGCACAACGGGCCAGGAGCCACGGCAGTCCGTGAGAGTAGAACGAACTGCGTGTAGTATAGACACTGGCGCGTGCTAGGGACCTCAGTGGCCCGGGGAGTGAACCAGTGTCCAAGAAAGCACTGTAAAACAACACTGTACACTTAGTGGGAACACTGTGACACTAACTGTTGCTGGGGACTTGCTGCACTGAACTGTTGCTGGACACACTGCACTGTACACATAGATCCACAAGTGTAGGATAATCCAAGAGGGCGGTGGTAGATCCAGGAGGCGGTGGTTAATCCAGGGGGCAGCTAGTAATCCCAGTGGGGTGTCACACTGTGTTTGCGTGTACACTGAGTCTGCGGTGTGTGGTGGCGTATACACTGTCTGTATGGCGTGTACAATGAGTCTCTGTGTGGCGTGTACACTGAGTGTGTGGCACTGTGTGTCTCAGTAATATGTCGCACTGTGTTTGAGTGTTCACTGAGTCTGTGTAGTGTGTCACACGATGTGCGTGTCTCAGTCGCCGGACCAGCAGAAAAGCAGGGAGGAGGAAGGGTGGGGGTGGGTGGGTGAGCGCCGGGAGAAGCACCATGGGGCACAAAAGATGCCTGAAGGGCGCTGAAGATGCCTGGAGGAGGCGCACAGAGGGAGCCTAGAAGAGGCGCACGGAGGGAACCTGAAAGAGGCGCACAGAGGGTGCCTGGAAGAGGCGCACAGAGGGTGCCTGGAAGAGGCGCACAGAGGGTGCCTGGAAGAGGCGCACCGAGGGTGCCTGGAAGAGGCGCACAGAGGGTGCCTGGAAGAGGCGCACAGAGGGTGCCTGGGGAAGGCACAGAGGGTGCCTGGGGAAGGCACTGAGGGTGCCTGGGGAAGGCGCAGAAGGCGCCTAGGGGAGGGCGGGGGAAAACCCTGAAGGTGGCAACTACGCCTATGGCGTAATGTTTCTCCCGACCTGAGTGCTCAGCCCCACGAACCCCGAATGGAGGTGAGGATTTTTGCCCCAGGAGAGGGCGGACGAATGGACAAGTTACCCTGCCCAGGTCCTCCACTCTAGGAGAGAGTGCCCTTAAAACGGCACCGGCTATAAGCCACCTTGAACCATAGCAACACTCCAGGGTCACCAATTGTTGGTGGTAGCGAGTGTTCTAAGTGCTAATCGGTTCACGGATAATGAAACTCAGTATCCGTTAGGGTTGCTTTATTGCACAAAAATACAACAAGTCATTAAGACAAACACAACACAAAAAAAAGGTGTTTGTGTGGGTATGCGTTTGTGTGAATGTTGTTTGTGTAGGTTAACATTTAAGTGTTGGTGTATGTGTATAACAATGTGTAACGGTGGACAACAAGAGAACGTGGACGGACAGTCAAAGGTAAACGAATACAAGGAAAGTTAACGATGAAGACGCGACAAGACAGACTGACAGACACAGTGACCATGGACATTACATGAAAACACTGAGAATCTTAGTCTCTCTTTGCAGCACCCCGTTTTCTTGTGTCACTGAGGTGAAGGAACACGCGATTCGAGCGGTGACTGCTACACCCTCTCCCCCCATAACGGACCTCGTGACCGCCTCGCTAGATCCGGGTTGAGTTGTTGGTGGATCTTTACCTCTGAGTTTTCTTTTTTGTTTGTTTATTTATTTTCGTTTTTATTTAAGTATGAAGGATAGTTTATTTTTATTTTTCTGTGACTTGGTTTATGTGTTATTTCCTCTCTGTTTTGTTCTTGTGGTATGTGACTGTTTTGTTTGTTTGTTGCCGAATTCATTTTTTACAAGATAGATTGTCGCTTCTTCCTGGTGAAGTTGTTTATGTTGTTGTTTCGTGTGCAGCATTTCTCACACAGGTCTGTTAATAATCTCTCCCGGTAAATATTTTCATCACAGTTACTTAAATTTGGGAACAACAGGTTGTCCTCAATTTTCCAAACATTTATTACACAGTTAGCACACAGAGTCGAACTTGAATGATTTCGAACACCGTTACGGTAAATAAAACATATTGTTCGCAATATCATGTTTCATGTAAAGGAAATAATACTTATTTGTAATATAAAGAAAGCGCAACTGATAGAAAAGAATGTAAAGATAAAATTACTGGGAACATAACACAAGTAATCCACGAGTCCTGTAGGGCCATGCAAGGCCACAGCAAAAAACAACAGGCACAGGCGTTTATGATGTAACACAAACAACTCTTACAATGACATATCAGCTGACTGTGTAGGACTTGAGTGTTGCCGAGCACGGGTGTGGTGTTGTCCACATTCACGAATTCTCCAACATTGAACTTTTTTTCTTCATCTCGTTTGAATCACATTTCGTTAATTGTCCTCCGCGGTCTTTCCGGGCCTGCCTTGAAGTGCTCAGCTTTCCTTAGCGGCGCCGTGATCCGAGTCGTCTGTGTCCTGACCTTTGCCCTTTGCCCTTGGCCTTGGCCGTGGTGGTAAGCGGCTTTCGCTGCGGACATAACTCCTTCCTCAGCTCCACCACGTCCCCGGTGCCCCGTGACGGTGCCGCGGCTTTCGGCGTCCCCTTCCTTGGGTGATTCACCTGCACGTCGCGGCGGCCTTCCACCGCGGCGGTGTTTTGTAAATTTCTGGCGCAACAAGATAACTTATCCACATCAGTGTCACTACAGCAAGTTTTCCAGAATGAGACGTTTGCTGGTGGGTCAGCAGCCAGAGCCTTGAGGAAGCTGATTTAGTAAGAGATGAGATATGAAGTTTCCAGTTGAGATTTTGAGTTAAGGATAGACCGAGAATGTTTATTGTTGAAGAAGGTGATAGCTGAGTGTTGTCGAAGAATAGGGGATAGTTGTTTGGAAGATTGTGTCGAGTGGATAGGTGGAGAAACTGTGTTTTTTGAGGCATTGAAGGACACCAGGTTCCTCTTGCCCCAATCGGAAATAATAGTAAGGTCTGAGGGTAAGCGTTCTGTTGCCTCCAGCCTTGAATCGTTAAGTTCCTGTGGAGTGGGTCTTCTATTAAAAGAAGTAGAGTAATGCAGAGTGGAGTCATTGGCGTAAGAATGGATATTGCAGTTCATTTTGGAAAGAAGATCATCAATGAACAACAGAAAGAGAGTGGGAGATAGGACAGAACCCTGTGGGACACCACTGCTAATAGGTTTAGGGGAAGAACAGTGACCGTCCACCATAGCAGATATAGAACGGTCAGAAAGGAAACTGGAGACAGGGGTACAGAGAGAAGGATAGAAACCGTAGGAGGGTAGTTTGAAAAACAAAGACTTGTGCCAGACCCTATCAAAAGCTTTTGATATGTCCAGCGCAATAGCAAAGGTTTCACCGAAACGGCTAAGAGAGGATGACCAAGAGTCAGTTAGGAAGGCTAGGAGATCACCAGTAGAACGCCCCTTGGGGAACCCATACTGGCGATCAGATAGAAAGTTAGAAATGGAAAGGTGCTTTTGAATCTTCCGGTTAAGGATTGATTCAAAAGCTTTAGATAGACAGGAAAGTAAAGCTATAGGGCGGTAGTTTGAGGGATTGGAACGGTCACCCTTCTGAGGCACAGGCTGTACAAAGGCATACTTCCAGCAAGAAGGAAAGGTAGATGTTGACAGGCAGAGGCGAAAGAGTTTGACCAGGCAGGGTGTCAGCACGGAAGCACAGTTTTTAAGGACAATAGGAGGCACTCCATCAGGTCCATAAGCCTTCTGAGAGTTGAGGCCAGAGAGGGGATAGAAAACATCATTTGGAAGAATTTTAATAACAGGCATAAAGGAGTGAGAGGGGGGATGAGTAGGAGCAATATGCCCAGAGTCGTCCAGGGTGGAGTTCTTACAGAAAGTTTGAGCGAAGAGTTCAGCCTTAGAGACAGATGAGGCGGCAGTGCTGCCGTCAGGGTTGAGGAGTGGAGGGAAAGAGGAAGAAGTGAAATTGGAGGAGATATTTTTTGCTAGATGCCAGAAGTCACGGGAAGAATTAGAAGAAGCAAAATGTTGACATTTTCTATTGATAAAAGAAGTTTTGGTAAGTCGAAAAATAGATTTGGCACGATTCCGGGCTGAAATGTAAAGGTCAAAGTTAGCGGGTGTTCGAAAGCTGTGGAACCTTTTGTGAGCTGCCTCTCTATCATTAATAGCACGAGAACAAGCATGGTTAAACCAAGGCTTTTTAGCATGAGGAGTAGAGAAAGAACGTGGAATGTATGCCTCCATTCCAGAGACAATCACCTCTGTGATGCACTGGGCACACACAGAGAGGTCTCTCTTTTGGAAGCAGTAATCATTCCACGGGAAATCGGAAAAGTACATCCTCAGGTCGTCCCATCGAGCTGAAGCAAAATGCCAAAAGCATCGCCTCCTCGGTGGGTCCAGAGGGTGTACAGGAGCGATAAGACAGGATACAGAAATAAGGTTATGATCGGAGGAGCCCAACGGAGAGAACAGTTTGACAGAGTAAGTAGAAGGATTAGAGATAAAGAAGAGGTCTAGAATGTTGGGCCGGTCTCCAAGACGGTCGGGAATACGAGTAGGGTGCTGAAGCAACTGCTCTAGGTCGTTGAGGAGAGCAAAGTTGAAGGCTTGTTCACCAGGCTGGTCAGTAAAGGAGGATGAAAGCCAAAGCTGGTGGTGAACATTGAAATCTCCTAAGATGGAGATTTCAGCGAAGGGAGAGTGAGTTAAGATGTGTTCCACCTTAGAGTTCAAATAGTCAAAGAATTTTACATAGTTAGTAGAGTTAGGTGAGAGATAAACAGCACAGATGTATTTAGTAATAGAATGACAATAAAGTCTTAGCCAGATGGTAGAAAATTCTGAAGAGTCAAGGTCGTGGGCACGAGAGCAAGTGATGTCGTTGCGCACGTAGGCGCAACATCCAGCTTTGGATTGAAATTTAGGATAAAGAAAGTAGGAGGGAACAGAGTAGAGGTTGCTGTCAGTAGCCTCAGAAACCTGTGTTTCGGTGAGGAAGAGAAGGTGAGGTTTAGAGGAGGAGAGATGGTGTTCCACATTATGAAAATTAGAACGAAGACCGCGAATGTTGCAGAAATTGATAAGGAGGAGGTTCGAGGAGTTATTAGGACACCTTTCAAGTCGGCAGCCAGAAGGGGAGTCCTCCCTGGGGGAATTTATGTTCCCCCCCCAGGCGGGGACTCCGAGGCTCTGTAATTTTTCGCCATTTTGAATTTTGAATTTTGGGAAAATGTGTGTGTGTTGTGTGAATGTAGTGTGGTGTAGAAAGAGAGAGGAACTGTCTTTAGAGAGCATGCTGAACTGCTCTCTGGTGTTGATGAGACAAAAGGGAAACGGTTAGTGAGGACATGGGAAGGGTCTTTGAAGGGCTTCAGCACCCTCCTCGCTTCCCATATATCCTCACCGGGAGTAGCTCACGCCGGTTCTGTAGTTGTCTCTCAACCTACTCCTCTATATATATATATATATATATATATATATATATATATATATATATATATATATATATATATATATATATATATATATCTATATATATATATATACGTATATATATATATATATATATATATATATATATATATATATATATATATATATATATATTCAACAATATAGTAGTAGTAGTAGTAGTAGTAGTACTAGTAGTTGTAGTAGTAGTAGTAGTAGTAGTAGTAGTAGTAGTAATAGTAGTAGTAGTATAAATAGTAGTTAGACCAAATCTGAGTATTGTTTCGTATCTGTCAGGTCTTGATATGCCTTAACTACGCCTAACCACGGCCCGGAGGACATATAATCATAAGAGGGCAAAGGACGGAGCCTAAGAGTAATTACTGGGCTGCAAAGTTGGAACAGGGAAGGGAGGGCTGAGTTATCATCAGGCTGAAAGAGTGTCTGGGATGAAGGCAGGAAGAATGGGAAAAGAGGAGAGGAAGGAGGAACTGGCAGGGAGAAAAGGAAGGAGAGGAAGGTTGAAAAGGGACTGAAGAAGGGAAGGAGGAAGAACAAACAGTAGAAAACGGAGGGAATTTAGGAGGGAGGGAAGGACATTAAGAAACGAGAATGGGAAGGAATGGCGGAGATGAACGGGAGGTAGAAAATGTGAGAGGGAGGGGCCGACTTAATCGGCTAGATTTCGATCGCCGATAGAGTCGGTCTGTCGGCACCCCGCTACGGGCCTCCTTTGGCAAAGGGCCGTGCTCCATTCTATAGGGAGGGAGCAATCTTTGGAGGAGGAGAAGGAGGAGGACGCTCCCTCGCTTGGTTTCCACAGTGTGCCACACAACGTCTTGTCCCCTTCCTTTCCTTTTCTTCCTTTTCTGTATCAGCTGTGCAACATACTGGAGGGTCATTATGTGCAGTCTCTCAAAGGCCACTAACTGCCACTAGCTGAGGATTCTTCACAGTGTCACTGTCGATAAAGTCAATGAGGCTCATGGTGTTGGCTGCAGGGGTAGATTGGTTAGTGTACAGGCTGGTAGACTCATGGTGTTGGCGTTGCTGCTGCAGGGGTAGATTGGTTAGTGTACAGGCTGGTAGACTCATGGTGTTGGCGTTGCTGCTGCAGGGGTAGATTGGTTAGTGTACAGGCAGGTAGACTCATGGTGTTGGCTGCAGGGGTAGATTGGTTAGTGTACAGGCAGGTAGACTCATGGTGTTGGCGTTGCTGCTGCAGGGGTAGATTGGGTAGTGTACAGGCTGGTAGACTCATGGTTTTGGCGTTGCTGCTGCAGGGGTAGATTGGTTAGTGTACAGGCAGGTAGACTCATGGTGTTGGCGTTGCTGCTGCAGGGGTAGATTGGGTAGTGTACAGGCTGGTAGACTCATGGTGTTGGCGTTGCTGCTGCAGGGGTAGATTGGTTAGTGTACAGACAGGTAGACTCATGGTGTTGGCGTTGCTGCTGCAGGGGTAGATTGGTTAGTGTACAGGCAGGTAGACTCATGGTGTTGGCGTTGCTGCTGTAGGGGTAGATTGGTTAGTGTACAGGCAGGTAGACCCACTCCCCATTCACATCCCTGTGGGGACACCCAGCAGGTGGTCACGATTAATTGCAGTACATCGTTGCGAAGTCGAACTGTAAACGAGAGCCAGTCGAGCAGCAGTCGAGCAGCATTCTTTACCCATTGCAATAATCGTGCGTACGTCGCAGGTGCTCACGATGTGCTCACGATGCATCCCTGCGGGAATTTGCGATAATTGCAGTAAGCTGCGATACCCACTCGATCTTTCCTCGCTTCGCCTGCAATGGTAGCAAAGGTCTACGATTAATGGATCGCAAGATCTTTCTTGTCGCAACAAATCGCACTTCTCAGGTGGCGACCGAGCTGAGACTGTAACATTTTCGGTATCGCAGTTAGCTGCAGAGGAAAAATCGCAGATGTGTGATCCCAGCATAAGATTCCACTCTGTCCAAGAGAGCTGTGTGAGTGGAGCCCTCCCACACGTGAGATGCATATATCTATATATATATATATATATATATATATATATATATATATATATATATATATATATATATATATATATATATATATATATATATATATATATATATATATATATATATATATATATATATATATATATATATATATATATATATATATATATATATATATATATATATATATATATCCATATATCAATTCATCTCTCTCTCCATTTCTTTCGTCTAACTTCCCCTTCCTCTTCCCCATCTTCTCGTTCCATCCTTAGCCATAAGAAGCAGCAACAGGAAAGAGGTAAAGTTAGAGCTTCTTTTCTCTCCTCTCTTCTCACCTCGGCTTTCTCGCCTCATCATCATCATCTCGCCTCCCTTTCACCCACCTTCTCGTCTCCTCACCTGCCCCTCGTCTCCCTCCAATCCTTACACAGGAAAAGCAGGAACAAGAGAGGAATAAGGTAACTCTTTCGTTGTCTCTCTTCTCACCTTCTTGTCTCCTTTTCATCTCCTCACCTCTACCACACCTTCTTCCCCTCATCTCCTCCTTCTAACCTTCATCCAAGTAAAGCAGGAAGAGGCAGAAATAGGTGCCCTCAGACCTCCCTTTCTCCCCTGTCTTCTCACTTTCTTTCCTCTCTTCTCACTTTCCTTCTTTACTCTTTTCACCTTCTCTCCTCACCTGTCCTTCATCTCCTTTTTCCAACTCTCACACAGTATAACCAGGAACAGAAGGAGTAGGTTAACTCTGAACTCCATTAATCTCTTCTCACTCATTTCCTCTACTCTTTTCACCTTCTTCCCTCTTCTCATCTCACCTTATCTCCTCACCTGTCCCTCATCTCGTAACCCTCGCCCATGAAAAAAAAGGAAGGAATAGACGAATTCTGAGCTCCTTTTCTCTTCCCTCTTATCACCTTCTTCCCCCTCATCTCTGCTCACCGTGTCTCTTATATTTCCACCTCGCCTCTTTACCTGCCCCTTATCTTCTCTTTCCAACCCTTACACAGGAACACCAGGGAGAGGAAGGAATAGATGAACTCAGAGCTCCTTTTGTCTCCTCTCTTCTTACTTATTCTTTCTCCTCACCTCCTGCTCTTCATCTTCTCCTCACCTCCTCTTTCTCCTCTTTCACCCAAGAACAGGAATAGATGAACTCAGAGCTCCTTTTGTCTCCTCTCTTCTTACTTATTCTTTCTCCTCACCTCCTGTTCCTCATCTTCTCCTCACCTCCTCTTTCTCCTCTTTCACCCAAGAACAGGAATAGATGAACTCAGAGCTCCTTTTGTCTCCTCACTTTTAACCTTCATCTCCTCTTCACCTCCTCATATCCTCACCTTGTAACGGTGAAACGGGGGGCGTTTAAAGGGCGTTGATTAAGACTTCAGCTTCCTTAAGGCGAATATATTCTTAGCCTATATGTACAAAGAGCGTCGGAGCGAGAGCGACTGCCGTTGTGTGTCAGTCGGACTCTCGTGAAGGAGTGACGAGTTATAGCTTGGAAAATAATTAAGTTACAATTGGTCACGTACGTCAAGGTAACCTCCACGCACTATGAAATGCTTTGTATACAAACTGAGACGGAAAACACTGACGGACGACATTCCAATAAGGTGGCGTGATCTATCTGTCGTGGTTTTTTTCCATTGACAATTGTATGCCTAATTCGTGGTGATACTAAATAATAATAATAATATATTGATATCCTACTATAACAACCTCCTGCTCCTCATCTCCTCACCACCTTTCCCCTCATCTCCTTTTCCTCTCTTTCACCAACGAACAGAAAGGAATAGGTGAAATCAGACCTCCTTTTCTCTCTTCACTTCTCACATTCATCTCCTCTTTACCTCCTCATCTCCTTCCTCACCCAAGACCATTAAGGACTAGGTTAAATCTGATCTCCTTTCCTCTCCTCCCTCTCACCTTCTTGTCCCCGAGCTGCCTGACGCCGCAGGTGAGGTTGGCCGGGATGCCCACAGGTGTGGTGACCTCGACGGACGTGGGCAGGAAGTAAGGACTGGTGGGACACAGCTGATCCGCCTCCAGGGTTCTGTGGGCGGCACCTGCGGAGGGAAAAGGGGGGGAGGGGGTTAGTTTGGTGAGGGAGGCAGCGGTGTGAGGGTTGGAGGAAGGAGGGAGGGTAGAGGGGGAAGGGGGAGGGGGTTGTTTGGTGTAGGAGGCAGGGGTGTGGTGGGGAGGAGGTAGAGAGTGGGAGGGATTGAAGTAGAAGAAAGGGTTGGGCAACATCTGTGAGGTGGTGAAGTTGGTTGTGCGTTAGTTTGTGGGCGGGAAAAGGGGAGGGGAAACTTTAGGGAGAGAACGTAAGGGAAGAGTGGAGGGAAAACTTTGGGGAGAGAACGTGAGGGAAAAGTGGAGGGGATACTTTGGGGAGAGAACGTAAGGGAGAGAGAGAGGTGAGCTGTGAGAGAGAGAGAGAGAGAGTGAGAGAGAGAGAGTGAGAGAGAGAGAGAGACACACACACACACACACACACACACACACACACACACACACACACACACACACACACACACACACACACACACACACACACACACACACACACACACACACACACACACACACACACACACACACACACACACACACACACACACACACACATATTCCTCTACTCATCCCCCCTCATACTCCTTTATGCCTGTTATAAAGATTCTTCAAAATGATGTTTTCTATGCCCTCTCTGGCCTCAATCCTCAGATGGCTTATGGACCTGATGGAGTGCCTCCTATTGTCCTTAAAAACTGTGCCTCCGTGCTGTCACCCTTCCTGGTCAAACTCTTTCGCCTCTGCCTAGCAACATCTACCTTTCCTTCCTGCTGGAAGTATGCCTTCATACAGCCTGTGCCTAAGAAGGGTGACCGTTCCAATCCCTCAAACTACCGTCCTATAGCTTTACTTTCCTGTCTATCTAAAGCTTTTGAATCAATCCTTAACCAGAAGATTCAAAAGCACCTTTCCACTTCTGACCTTCTATCTGATCGCCAGTATGGGCTCCGCAAGGGGCGTTCCACTGTTGATCTCCTAGCCTTCATAACTGACTCTTGGTCATCCTCTCTTAGCCGTTTCGGTGAAACCTTTGCTACTGCGCTGGACATATCAAAAGCTTTTGATAAGGTCTGGCACAAATCTTTGCTTTCCAAACTACC
This sequence comes from Eriocheir sinensis, assembly GCF_024679095.1. Taxonomy (NCBI): domain Eukaryota; kingdom Metazoa; phylum Arthropoda; class Malacostraca; order Decapoda; family Varunidae; genus Eriocheir; species Eriocheir sinensis. Next base: position 19,982 of record NW_026112107.1, read on the forward strand.
CTCCTACGGTTTCTATCCT